>NC_092139.1:109885946-110133947 GCF_043159975.1 Macaca nemestrina | reverse complement strand
CCCCTGCCACATCTCGGATAATTCCCTGCCCTGAAGCAAGGCTCTTAGTTTTTTGACAAAACTAATGTAATGTTATCATTAAACAGCAGCAATCCTGCAGTAGAGTCCAGAGTTACAAAGCCCAGGGTAAAATCCCTCCCGCTCCATCCACCAGAGGGAAGCCCTGGAGGGGGCCTGGGTACCAGCTCCCTGGAATGACATTTCACAAGTGAGCCTGTTACATCAATTACAAGTCGAACCCACTGTGACTGCCAGACATGTGAGTCGATTTCCTGGAACTGTCAGTGACTTTAGTTCTTTGAGGGAGGGAGTGTCTCTTTTTTAAATTTTTTTTAATTTTTTATTTTTGAGATGGAGTCTTGCTCTGTCACTCAGGCTGGAGTGCAGTGGCACAATCTTGGCTCACTGCAACCTCCACCTGCCAGGTTCAAGCGATTTTCCTGCCTCAGCCTCCCAAGTAACTGGGATTACAGGTGCCCACCACTACACCTGGCTAGTTTTTGTATTTTTAGTAGAGACGGGGTTTCGCCACATTGGCCAAGCTGGTCTCAAACTCCTGACCTCAAGAGATCTGCCCACCTTGGCTTCCCAAAGTGCTGGGATTACGGGCATGAGCCACCAGGCCTGGCCAAATTGTTGTTGTTGTTGTTGTTATACAAATGAGGGCTTTCTGTGTTGTCCAGGCTGGTCTCGAGTGCCTGGCCTTGTCTCCTTATGCAACAGGACAACAGGCCTGAGCCACCGCAGCTCTCGATGTTTTTTTGTTTTTGTTTTTGTTTTTTGTATTTTTAGGTGAGACGGGGTTTCGCCATGTTAGCCGGGCTGGTCTCGAACTCCTGGCCTCAAGCAATCCACCCACCTCGGACTCTCAAAGTGCTGGGATTACAGGCATGAGCCACCCCGCCCAGCCTGGGGGTGTCTCTTTAGTGGCTCAACAGGAAGCTCAAAATATCAGCGCAGTCGGAGTTTTGAGGGATTAACTGAAGCTCAGGGCCAACTCCATCTCTGTTCCCGCATCTTCCAGAAGGCTGGCCTCCCTTTGGGGCCCCCTTCCCAGAGCTGTGGCTCGCAGCTGAACTGAACAGACCTGGGAAGAGATCAGCCTGGCCTCACTCCAGCTCCACACCACAGGCGGAGTCCACGCCTCACTTTCCCCAACAAAATAAATCTTGCGGCTCCTCTGAGCCTCTCAAACACACGATCTTCTCCCGATTAACAACCCAGCCTGCATGTTCTTGGCTGCTGGCTGCCGACCTCAATTTAGAACTGTCTGCTGCTCAGCTGCTGGAGAAGGAGGGGCCTGGAGAACCCAGGAGTGCTAAAACCCAGGGGCCTACGCAGCTGAAGTCTGGGGCAGGGGATGGCTGCTGCCCCCAGCCCAGGATCCAAACAGCATCTCAGACGCCTGCAGCAGGGGTTAGACGCCCCCCAGGCAGGGCTGCTGCTTTGGGCATTTTCAAACTGTTTTCTGAGGTGCCTCTGATGAGTGGGGGGAGGGGTGGCTCCTGCAAAATTGGCTTTGTCATAGTCATTGACATCATGATCACAGCCGAAATGGCCCCACGTGGAGCACCTCTGTGTTGTTGGAAAAACCGCTCTCAGGATGTTGCCTGTTATACTGTATAAAAAGCTGACAAATCCTCTCCGAACCCAGAGTCCAGGAGAGGTTTGTGTCTCCCACCGCCTGCTTGCCTCCTTACTTTGGCACAGGGAGAACTGTGGGCAGACCTGCCTCCCTCTCTGTCTACCACCAGGAAACGCTTGGGTTTCTTTATTTTGTTTTCCTGCCTCCTTCTTTATTTCTCATCCATCACCAGCTTTCTCTCTTCTCAGGCCTGTGCTTTGATCCCAGGTGGCCTCTTGACATTTGGGAAGAAGAGGGGTTGGGAGTGCAGGCTCTGGTGTCCCCCAGCCCTGGATGGGATTGTAAGCTCTACTCTGTACCTGCTGAGGGATCCAGAGCTAAGTGCTTCAACTCCCTGACCCTCAGACTCTTCCTCTTTATAAAACAGGGGCTCTCACTTTGCCTTGGGCTGTATTAGGAGAGGTAGTGGTGTGTGTAATATGCTTGGCACAACTCCGGCACACAGCAAGTGCAGGAGAGGCAGGGGCTGTACCTGCAGAGGTAAGTGCACAGGAGGCACGAGACTTGTCTTTTTTTTTTTTTTTTTTTTAGACAGACTCTTGCTCTTGTTGCCCAGGCTGGAGTGCAGTGGCACGATCTCTGCTCACTGTAACCTCGGCCTCCCAGGTTCAAGCAATTATCCTGCCTTAGTCTTCCGAGTAGCTGGGATTACAGGCATATACTACCACGCCCGGCTAATCTTTGTGTTTTTATTTATTTTTTTTATTTTTATTTTATTTTTATTTTTATTTTTTTTTGAGACGGAGTCTCGCTCTGTCGCCCGGGCTGGAGTGCAGTGGCCAGATCTCAGCTCACTGCAAGCTCCGTCTCCCGGGTTCACGCCATTCTCCTGCCTCAGCCTCCCGAATAGCTGGAACTACAGGCACCCGCCACCTCGCCGGGCTAGTTTTTTGTATTTTTTTAGTAGAGACGGGGTTTCACCGTGTTAGCCAGGATGGTCTCGATCTCCTGACCTCGTGATCTGCCCGCCTCGGCCTCCCAGAGTGCTGGGATTACAGGCTTGAGCCACCGCGCCCGGCCATCTTTGTGTTTTTAATAGAGACGGGTTTTGCCATGTTGGCCAGGTTGATCTCGAACTCCTGACCTCAGGTGATCAGCCCACCCCAGCCTCCCAAAGTTTTGGGATTATGGGCGTAAAAAAATTAGCCCGGCTAATTTTTGTATTTTTAGTAGAGATGGGGTTCACCATGTTGGCCAGGCTAGTCTGGAACTCCTGACCTCAGGGAATCCTCCTGCCTTGGCCTCCCAAAGTGTTGGAATTACAGGCGTGAGCCACCCACTTAATAGGCAAGTGGGTGGGACTGGGGCAGCCTCAAGTGACCTGTCGCTCTCTCCCTTTGCTTCCCCTCCAGGAGGACAGTCAGTAACCCACACCGGCCTGCCCATCATGGCCTCCCTGGCCAACACAGCTGTCTCCTTCAGCTGCAGGATCACCTACCCATACACCCCCCAATTCAAGGTTTTCACAGTCAGCTACTTTCATGAAGATCTCCAGGGACAGAGGAGCCCTGAGAAGCCGACCTTTTGCCACCCTGTTCTGGGCACAGAGAACCAGACCTGCACCCTGGACTGCCAGGTCATCCTTGTGCTGCCGGGCGCATCGGCCACTGGCACCTACTACTGCTCTGTCCGCTGGCCACACGCCACGGTGAGCGGCAGTGGCACCTTCATCCTGGTCAGAGGTGAGGCTTCCTCTGTGGCTCTTCTGGGGCAAAGGACCTGGAGGTTTCAACTGGCAGTTTGGGACTCTAGATCGGAAATAGAGAATGGGGCCAGGTGCGGTGGCTCACACCTGTAATCCCAGCACTTTGGGAGGCCGAGGCAGGTGGACCACCTGAAGTCAGGAGTTTGAGACCAGCCTGGCCAACATGGTGAAACCCCGTCTCTACTAAAAACACAAAAATTAACTGGGTGTGGTGGCGGGCGCCTGTAATCCCAGCTACTCAGGAGGCTGAGGCATGAGAATCGCTTGAACCTGGCATGGGAAGTTGCAGTGAGCCTAGATTGCACCATTGCACTCCAGCCTGGGTGACAAGAGCAAAACTCTGTCTCAAAAAAAAAAAAAAAAAAGGAAATAGAGAATAGTTTGCCTTGTCTGCCAGCATTGGCAAAGCAGGCAGAGCCACTTCAGGGAGCTCTGGCCTGTGGCTGTGCCAGGGCTCCACCTGGGTGTGGAAAGGGCAGGGTCTGGCATGCACATCTGCCCCTAAACGCCGCCGGCAGGTGACCTGAAAGAGATCACTTGGACCCTTGGTCTCAGTGTGCCGTGGGCATCATGGTGGGGGAACTTCTGCAGAACTCAGTATGTGCATGTATGTATTTGTGGGGGCCTCGTGTATGTGAGCACTTGGCTAATGTATAATACACCTTTCCAGGGACAGATTTTTAGTTTTCATCACATTCTGTTTTTTTTTTTTTTTTTTTTTTTTTTTGAGACGGAGTTGCCCAGGCTGAAGTGCAGTGGTGCAATCTTGGCTCACTGCAATCTCTGCCTCCTGGGTTCAAGCGATTCTCATGCCTCGGCCTCCCAAGTACCTGGGATTACAGGTGTGCACCACCACACCGAGCTAATTTTTGTGTTTTTAGTAGAGACAGGGTTTCGCCATGTTGGCCAGGCTGGTCTCGAACTCCTAACCTCAAGTGATCCGCCCGCCTTGGCCTCCAAAAGTGTTGGAATTACAGGCGTGAGCCACCACACCCAGCCAGTTTTCATCACATTCTCAAAGGAGTGATGATCCCAAAAGTTTTGAGTGAGCCCGTCACCAAAGCCCTGATTCTCTGACCTACCTCTGCGATCCCCTAGAAGGAGCTGGGGGCTTCGGAATTCTATAGACCTGGGTTTGAACCTCTGTCCTGCTGCTTGCCCAGTGTGATCTTGGGCCTGGTCTTCATGATGATCCTCTGCCTTCCAAGGACTTGGATGAGGTTGAAGGAGATGGTGCCCATATGGGCTGGTGGCTGACGATAGGCAGTGTTGGCGAAATCATGCTCATGTGCCTGGCACGTGGTTGGCACTCCGTGTGTTTTTGCCAGCCAGATGGATGGACGGATGGGGTGAGGGGAAGGAGAAATGAATGCCAGCAGGAGGGACCGGGGGACGGCTTGGTGGTGGGGGAGGTCTGGGCCTCACCTAGCCTGGGTGCGGCCCCCTGTCAGTCCCAGTATAAACCCGCCTCCTTCAGCCCTAGCCACATCCACCCATATTATCACCACCTCCCACAGGGAAAACAAGAGGCCCTGAGAAGAGAGAAATCTCGCTCAGGACCCTATAAGCAGCCTGCAGGGGAACCAGGTCACTGGGGCAGGGGCACCAGAAGAGCAAATGTGGTGGTTCCTGTCCTTACAGAGAATCAAGGCAGTGAACATGAAAAGGAGTGAGGGTGACAATGAAGTCCTGAGGCCTGGCTCCCAGGGGGCCTAGTGGGGTGTGGAGTGTGTCGGCGGGGGAGCGTTGAAAACAGGGTCCTGAGTGAGGGAGAACATCATGTGTGTGTGCCCTGCTTTCTCCTGGGTCACTGACCCCTCTGCTCCCTTGCCCTTTCTCCTAGACGTAGGGTACCAAGAGCCCCCGCAGAGCCCCCGGAAGCTCCTGCTCTTTGGTTTCACCGGCCTCCTGAGTGTCCTGAGTGTTGTGGGCACGGCCCTGCTACTCTGGAAGAAGGTACGGGATCAATGCTCACAGCCATGCAGCCCCTCCACCTGACACACCACGGACTGGGGGTGCTTCCCGGGGGCAGGCAGGCTGCCTGTCTGCCCTATGCAGGGCGTTTGGTGGGCCCTGGTGAGGGCACATCCACATCTGTAACAGGTGGCCCTCCTGGCCCCTTGCACTGGGGCTGGGGGCACCCCTCCTGTGCCGTTCCCTGTGCTGCCGCGGGGCGCCTTTTGATCTTGTTGCAAGAAACCAGGGCTCTGCAGGCTTTCCCAGGTCCTAGGTCCCTCTGATAACTTGGGAAAGGCCGCAGGCCCTCCTGCCTACCATTTTTAGCTCGGCAGATTAGGGAATCCCTGCTTAGGTTTTCTTGATCCCAGCAAGCTGGAAGCGATGAAGGGGCTACCAGTAGCCACTCGCACAGGTGCTCTCCCACTCGCCCTCCCACACGCCCTCCCACATGCCCTCCAGCTATCCCCCACCGGCCTCCTGCACACCCTCCCGCACACCCTCCAGCAACCCTCCCACACACCCTCCTGCACACCCTCCCACTCACCCTCCCTCACACCCTCCCACACGCCCTCCCACATGCCCTCCCACATGCCCTCCCACATGCCCTCCCACATGCCCTCCCACATGCCCTCCAGCTATCCCCCGCCGGCCTCCTGCACACCCTCCCGCACACCCTCCAGCAACCCTCCCACACACCCTCCCACACACCCTCCCACACACCCTCCCACACACCCTCCTGCACACCCTCCCACTCACCCTCCTGCACACCCTCCCACTCACCCTCCACCATAGTTCCATGAGGAGGTTTTTTCCCATTTCACAGCTCTGGAAGGTCAGGCTCAGAGACGTTGTGATTTGCCCAGGGTCGCATAGTTAAGTGTACAGCAGTCAGGGCTAGAGTGCAGGATGGGGCAGCTTGGTCCATCTCCTCACCTGGACGGCTCCTGCTCACACTGTGGGTGGCACCTGCCTGGGGAGAGAGCCTCTCTGCTGGGGATCCCCTCATGCTCATCATCGCCCAGCCCTATGGATTCCTGTTCGATGCCGGCCCACCCTCCCTGCCTGGCAGCAAGTGCCAGAAGGCCAGAGGCCGAGGCAGTCTTGTTCAGGGGCTCCATGCCCAGCACATGGCGGTGCTCAGGCAGCCTGCTGAGTGAAAGGATGCAGTGCCCAGCGGGTACCAGGTTCTCCCAGGCTCAGGGTGCAAAGGTGATGGGTCAGGGCTCCTCAGAGGCTGCTGTTAGCAGCTCAGGCTACTGCTCCACCCTCCGGGGACCTTTGGCACCCTCCGGGGGCCAAGCTTGGGGGCAGCTGAGTCAGCGACAGCCCTGGGTGTGAGGGGAGAGCACTGGCACCATCACCAGGGTTTCAAAAAAGGCTCAGCCCCTGCATCCAAAGGCCGAGACCCTACCCACACCCAGAGAAGAGCTCTCTTCCACGGGAGTTTATGTGTTCATTCATTCAACAAACACTGAACACCTACAACATTCCAAGCCCTGTTCTAGGCACCAGGGATACAGCAATGACCAAACTGAAATCAAGAAATCTCTGTCTGAGGCCAGGCGCGGTGGCTCATGCCTGTAATCTCAGCACTTTGGAGGCCAAGGTGGGCGGATCACTTGAGGTCAGGAGTTCGAGACTAGCCTGGCCAGCATGGCAAAATCCCGTCTCTACTAAAAATACAAAAATTAGCTGGGTGTGTTGGCAGGTGCCTGTAATCCCAGAGGCTGAGGCAGGAGAATTGCTTGAACCTGGGAGGCAGAGGGTGTAGTGAGATTACTGTACTGCACTTCAGCCTGGGTGACAGAGCAAGACTAAGTCTCAAAAAAAAAAAAAAAAAAAAGAGAAATCTCTGTCTGCCAGATATGGTGGGTCACACCTGTAATTCCAGCACTGTAGAAGACTGAGCCAGGAGGATTTCCTGAGCTTAAGAGTTCAATATCAGCGTGGGTAACATAGACCCCATCTCTACAAAACATTTTTAAAAATTAGCCAGGTATGGTGGCGTGCACCTGTGGTCCTGGCTACTTGGAAGGCTGAGGTGGAAGGATCGCTTGAGCTCAGGAGGTCGAAGCTGCAATGAACTGTGATCACACCGCTGCACTCCAGCCTGAGCGACAGAGGGAGACTGTCTCAATAAAGAAAGAGGCCAGGTGGATGTGGTGGCTCACACCTGTAACCCCAGCACTTTGGGAGGTCAAGGTGGGTGGTTCACCTGAGGTCAGGAGTTGGAGACCAGCCTGACTCACGTGGTGAAACCCCGTCTCTACTAAAAATACAAAAACATTAGCCAGGCGTGGTGGTGGGCACCTGTAATCCCAGCTACTTGGGAGGCTGAAGTGGGAGAATCACTTGAACTCGGGAGGCGGAGGTTGCAGTGAGCTGAGATCGCGCCAGTGTACTCCAGCCTGGGCGACAGAGCGAGACTCTGTGTCAAAAAAAAAAAGAAAGAAAAAAAGAAGGAAGGAGGGAAGGGAGGGAGGGAGGGAAGGAAGGAAGGAAGGAAGGAAGCAAGGAAGGAAGGAAGGAAGGATGGAAAAAGGAAGGAAGGAAGGAAAGAAGCAAGGAAGGAAGGAAGGAAGGAAGGAGGCTGGGTGTGGTGGCTCATGCCTGTAATCCCAGCACTTTGGGAGGCCGAGGCAGATGGATCACCTGAGGCCAGGAGTTCAAGACTAGCTTGGCCAACATAGCAAAACCCCGTCTCTACTGAAAATATAAAAATTAACTGGGCATCATGGCCCGTGCCTCTCATCCCAGCTACTCGGGAGACTGAGGCAGGAGAACAGCTTGAACCCAGGAGGCAGAGATTGCAGTGAGTTGAGATGGCACCACTGCACTCCAGCCCCTGGGCAACAGAGCGAGACTCCATCTTAAAAAAAAAAAAAGGAAAGCCTGGGTGCAGTGTCTCACGTCTGTAATCCCAACAGTTTGGGAGGCCGAGGCAGGCAGATCACAAGGTCAGGAGATTGAGACCATCCTGGCTAACACAGTGAAACCCTGTCTCTACTAAAAATAAAAAAAATTAGCCAGGTGTGGTGGTCATGCGCTTGTAGTCCCACTTACTTAGAAGGCTGAGGCAAGAGAATTGCCTGAACCTGGGAGGCACAGCTTGCAGTGAGCTGAGATCGTACCACTGCACTCTAGCCTGGGTGACAGAGCGAGACTGTCTTATTAAAAAAAAAAAAAAAAAAGGAAAAATAAAAGAAAGGAAATCTGTTTTCATTAAATTAATATTCCTGTTGAGGCGAGACAGACGATGAACCACCCAGTGAGTAGGTCGTATATCTCAGATGCGATAAGTGTTTGGGGAAACTCAGCAATATGAAGAGGGGTCAGCATGGGAATGGAGAAGTGCCTGGAATGAAGGAGGCAGTTGCACATCAGGGCTGGGCTTGTCCAGCGGGAGAACAGTGGGTGCAGGTGCTCTGAGGCAGGAGCAGGCGTGGGGTGTCCCAGGAGCCGCAGGGGGGGCCCATGTGGCTGGTGTAGCCTGAGCTCACGGAGAGTAGAGGGATAGGAAGTGGAAGGAGATGCACCCAGGTAGGGGGCATTGAAAGGACTTGAGCCCTTACTCTATGTGAGACAAGGGAGGGGGTGGGATCAGACCTAGATTCTGATGGACCCTCTGTCTGGGTGAGGGACACCCGGTGAGGAGCTGCTGGAAAGTCCAGGCAGAGGTGACAGGAGCCGGGGCCAGGGTGGCCTCAGGGAAGTGGTGAGCAAAGCGGGTGAAAGGCTAGAAGCGGACCCAAAGGGACTTGGGGAACGGTTTGCTCTGTTCCCTCCAGGAGGCCTGAGCCTGGGGGTGTTTGGATCTGGGCCCGCTGGGCGGGTGTCAGGTGAGCTGTGGACTGGAAGAGCAGGCGAGGAAGCTGAAAGTCAGAGCGTGACTGAGCCAAAGCAAGTGGCAGGCCTGGGCCTGGAGCCCACGCCTTCGTTTCCCATCCTTGTCTTAAGGCTGGGGGTGTCATCGCTTTTCCAAGAAGGCTCTGAGGTGCTAAAAGAGCATGAGCTTGGCCCCTTTCACCCCCAGGAGCCCTGGGGGCTGCATTTCCTGCCTTCTATGAGCCAGTGTCTAAGTCAGGGTCTCAGCCATGATGCTGGCTCCCCTCCTTCCTGTGGTTCTGACACTGGCGTGAATGTTCCTACTTTGACGTTGCCCTGTTGAGGAGCTTCAGGGTGAAGTGAGCCGCAGGCCCTGGGTGCCACTGTGAAGTCCAGGAGGGCTCTGTGCTTGGCCTTGACTCCAGCCCAGCCAGAGGTACGAGCTGAGCCGGGAAGACTCAAGATGGGTGGGAAACACTTCCTTCAGCTTCCATGAACCCAGGGTTAGGACGGAGACCCGCCGGCTTCAGGCCGCCTCCCTCCCCAAGCCAGCACGTGTGTGCAACTGCCATGTGCCCAGCCTGGGCCTTTCTTGCACACCCCTGACTCTCGCCCTCAATATATTCCCTCCCTCCCTCCTTCTGCTTTTCCCATGATGATAGCAAGTAGGGTATCTCTCGATTTATTCACTAGTGAGCAGCCCCCAGGCACTCAAAACGAGGCCAGGGGAGGAGCTAAGGCGTGGACACAGAAACTGGGCTTCAGGCACAGGTGACGAGGGACTCCCCCCGGCCTGCAGACCCCCACCCAGGCTTACAGGAGTGACCCGCACAAGTGCCCTCTGTGTACACGAAGCACAGTGGGCAAGGGGCAGAGTGGGGCCAAGTGAGATCTTAACCCTGAGCCCCCCACTTGCTGAGCCCCCCAGCTCCTGCCCTACAAAGATGGGACCGGACCACAGGGACTGGATCACAGTATCAGTAAAGGAGGGAGCAAAGCTCAGAGCCCTGGCCTTGAGTTCTGGTCCCAGCTCCCTCCCGTCCAGTCTGGCCTCAGTGACTCCCGCCTTCCTCTTCCTCCTCCTCCTCTCACCACCCTGCCTGTGCTTCCAGGAATGTCTACAAAGTGTCTCGTGTGTGCCATCACTAGGCTAAGTGCCAACAGCGCGAATGCAAGTCCTCTTGTCAAGTTTGGACCCTCTCTGAGCCTCAGTTTCTTCCTCTAGAAATGGGTACAAGGATAGACCCTGCCCATCAAGTGAACATGGAAGGAGATTCCACATTTTTTTTTTGAGATGGAGTTTCACTCTTTGCCTAGGCTGAAGTGCGATGGTGCAATCTCGACTCACTGCAACCTCTGCCTCTCAGATTCAAGTGATTCTCCTGCCTCAGCCTCCCAAGTAGCTAGGATTACAGACGTGCGACACCACACTTGGCTAATTTTGTATTTTTTTTTTTTTTTTTTTTTTTGAGACGGAGTCTGGCTCTGTCACCCGGGCTGGAGTGCAGTGGCCGGATCTCAGCTCACTGCAAGCTCCGACCCCCGGGTTCCCGCCATTCTCCTGACTCAGCCTCCCGAGTAGCTGGGACTACAGGCGCCGCCACCACGCCCGGCTAGTTTTTTGTATTTTTTTTAGTAGAGACGGGGTTTCACCGTGTTAGCCAGGATGGTCTCGATCTCCTAACCTCGTGATCCGCCCGTCTCGGCCTCCCAAAGTGCTGGGATTACAGGCTTGAGCCACCGCGCCCGGCCTAATTTTGTATTTTTAGTAGAGACAGGGTTTCACCATGTTGGCCAGGCTGTTTTCAAACTCCTGACCTCAGGTGATCTGCAGGAGAGCACTTCTGAGGCACCAGTTGGGTGCCTGACACACAATAGAAGCTTCCTGCTGCCCACATACCCTCTGTACCTGGGGAGGACAGCTGATGTGAGAGCCTGGGCTGGTAGGGAAAGAGAACGCGGAGGCCAGAGCAGCTGCTGTGTTTGCATTGCTAAAGCAACCCTGGGAGCCCCAGGTTCACTGCTGATGCCCCTGATGGCAGTGGCAGAATGGGTTATGGAGACAGTCCAGGAGAAAGAGGTTCCCTCCAGGCACAGAGGGCCCAGGAGCACCTGCGGTGGTGGATAGATGAATTGAAGCTGGAGACTACCAACCAGAAGTGGCAGAGGGTGGACCCAAACCACAGCTAGCAGCTTTGAGGACAGTGAGGACAAAGACAGAGCAGAGTGTGCGAACCCACTGGGGTGAGTCTAGAAGAATGGCATTGCCTCCCAGGGGCAGTGCCTGCACCCGAATTCTGCAAAGGCCAGGCAGGAAGGGCATGGAGTTTACACCCCCGGGAAGATGAGAGCTGGAGGGTGGCAAGAACTGAAGATGCATCAAGTCTGCCTGGAGGGGCTGGGGCGGGAGGGATGGGGGTGGAGCCCAGGAATGGATGACCCGCAGGTGGCACAGTCAGCCCTGCCCGCAGGCCCTTCAACAGCAGAGGCCTCCCAGGCCCTTCTTGTTCTCTGTGTTCCAGCACCTGGGATGCCTCCCAGAGATCTCCTCCTTTGCTTTCTGGACCCAGCTCCCATGTCCCCAGCTCAGAGAGGCCCTCCCTGACCCCATGGCTATCTTCCCTGACACCTCCCTTGCCTCTGCCCTCGTCATCTGCAGGTCGCCTGAGCTTACTCCATTTCTTCCTCAAGGCCAGCTCTGTGAGGCTGGGTACCTCTCAGCCTGTTACCTGCCCAAGCCCCAGCCTCTAGCACATGGTCCCCTACATAGTAGGCCCTCAATAAACATCTGCTGAAGGGCTTACCATTTATAGTGCCCTTTCACACCTGTCATTAAATTCATTCATTCAGGCCGGACGCGGTGGCTCAAGCCTGTAATCCCAGCACTTTGGGAGGCCGAGACGGGCGGCTCACGAGGTCAGGAGATCGAGACCATCCTGGCTAACACAGTGAAACCCCGTCTCTACTAAAAAATACAAAAAAAAAAACTAGCCGGGCGAGGTGGCGGGCGCCTGTAGTCCCAGCTACTCGGGAGGCTGAGGCAGGAGAATGGCGTGAACCCGGGAGACGGAGCTTGCAGTGAGCCGAGATCCGGCCACTGCACTCCAGCCTGGGCGACAGAGCGAGACTCCGTCTCCAGAAAAAAAAAACAAAAAAACAAAAAAACATTCATTCAGGCTGGGCGCGGTGGCTCATGCCTGTAATCCCAGCAGTTTGGGAGGCCCAGGTGGGCTGATTGCCTGAAGTCAAGAGTTCAAGACCAGCCTGACCAGCATGGCAAACGCCTACCTCTACTAAAAATACAAACATTAGCTGGGTGCAGTAGCGCATGTCTATAATCCTAGCTACTCAGGAGGCTGAGGCACAAGAATCGCTTGAGTCTGAGAGGTGGAGGTTGCAATGAGCCAAGATTGTGCCATTGCAATCCAGCCTGGGCGACAGAGCGAGACTCTGTCTCAAACAAATCATTCATTCATTCCTCAAATTGATGTTAGCTGAGTACCTACTATGTGTGAGGCCCTGTACAGAGGCGGGGAGCACAGCAAGCTAAACTCTCAGTCGGCTGGGGAGATCAGCTGTTACGCTGTCATGGCCTGTTCTGGCAGAAAGGAAGTAGGAATCAGCAGGGCTTAAAAGCACAGACTCAGGCCTTTGTTCAGTTGCAGTTCTACCACTCACCAATTTCTGCAAGCTGGGGCTGGGTGCCCTGGGCTTCAGTTTCCCCAGTGGGGATGCCAAACAGAGGAGCTGTGTCACGGGGTTGTAGAAGGCACAGAGGGGCCGCCGGTGTGGGTCTGAGGCGCTTTGAGTACCAGGAGAGGTCTCTCTCTTGAGAAGGCAGCGATCACCATGATTTCTACCATGAGAGCAGGTTTGGAGGCTCCTGCCTGGCTTGAGGGGTCAAAGTGGTCTTCCCAGAGCAGGCGCCCCCTGCAGCTGGCCCGTCCCCATCCTCAACCTCTCATGGCGTTGGACACAGCAGGCCTCCCACCTCACAGCACCCTCCTCCTCTTGGTTCCAGTATGCCATGCCCTCCTGGTTCTGTCCCACCCCATGGGCAGCTTTGCTGGGTCACCCCCTTCTCGGTGACATCTAAATTCTGGCACATCCCAGGCCCCTTCCTCCGAGCCCTTCCGCTCTCTCTCTGTGTTCCTGCGGTGAAAGCTCTGCTCTGCGGGCGGCATTCCCCGTCCACAGATGCTGCTGCTCAGACCCCTCCCAAAGCTCCAGACCACGGTCCACAGCCCCACGTGGGAGCCTGAGGGCGCCGCCACCTCATGCATCCAGAGCAGTGCTCCTCAGTCCCCAAGTCCTCTGCGTCCCAGCACATGTGCTCCAGATGCCCAGGACCAAGCCTTGGAGTTGTGCTAGGCTCTTCTGTCTCCCCACATCTGTCCCTCAGCAAGCCCTGCACTCAATCTGTCCCAGAGCCAGCCCCTTCTCCGGGGCTTCCAAGGCGTCCCAGGCTCAGGGCTCCATCACCCTCTCCTGGAATATGGGTCTCTGCTGCCACGCCCTGGCTTCCGTTACACCCTGGCTTCTGTCTTTATGCTGTCTGTCCTGCCAAAGCACAGCCCCTGCAGTGGGGGGGACTTAGTGTCCCCAGCGCCTGGGGAAGCCTGGCACGCAGTGCATGCTTTTGGAAGGAATGACAGGATAAATGCACGCGAGGACCTGGAAGATAAGGCAGAAGTGGCCAGGGTGTGAGGTGGCAAAGGCACATTATCGCTCCCATTTTACAGAGGAGGAAACTGAGGCCCAACAGGCTTTCTGAGCTGCTGATGGCAGCACCCCTGGTGTGTAGAGCTGGATCTCAGCCCAGGCCTGGTGACTCCCTGTCCCACCACCATCTAGCAGGGAGGGGAGACTTGGGCCACAGAGAGCTAGGCACAGTGGGAGAACCCATGATAGAGATTCATCTGAAAATCACAGTTGAAAGGGCAAATGTTGGCCCCGAGGACAGAGTGCTTGGTGGGCAGGGATGGCCGGGGATGGGCAGGGAGCAAAGCAGCCCCATCCCCTACAACTCACACGTAGTACAACGTGAGTTTTCAAGAAGGCTCCCTTACCACCCTGGCTAACACACGGTGAAAACCCGTCTCTACCAAAAATACAAAAATATTAGCCGGGCGAGGTGGCGGGCGCCTGTAGTCCCGGCTACTCGGGAGGCTGAGGCAGGAGAATGGCGTGAACCCAGAAGGCAGAGCTTGCAGTGAGCCGAGATCGCGCCGCTGCACTCCAGCCTGGGTGACAGAGCGAGACTCTGTCTCAAAAAAAAAAAAAAAAGAAGGCTCCCTCTCTGCTCCACTGGACCCCTTGCCCTGGCCCAGCCTTCCCAGCACCCCCAGGAAGCCTCTCTCCTGGAGATCCTGCCTCTTCCCCTTGCCAGCCCCAACCTGCAGTCCACCCTGCATCTGTGGCAGCAGAGGGAGGCTTATATAATGTAACTGCGGCCACTTCCCTGCCCTGGTGGCCCACACTGCCCTCCGGGTAAACACCATGGCATTTGGCCTTTCATGGCCCCACCCGCGCCGGGCTGTGGCTCATCTCCTCCTTTCTGTCTAACTGTCCGTTCTTCTGTGTGTCTGTGACACTCTTGCCCCCGAGCTGTTTGCAATGCGTAAGACGCTTTCTCGGACTGGGAGAACTTTGAAGTTCCTCCCATGTCTTCAGAAGACAGCACAAGATGGCCCTGAGACGTCTGCTTCAGTCCCCTGCAGACTTGGGGCTCCTTCCTGGGACCCCGCAGTGGAACTCACTTCTCTGGCAACCCCATCAGTCTCACTAACAGAGCCTCGAGGCCAGGCGTGGGTCTTGCTTACCAGGGGGTCCTCCATGCCCAGCCCAGGTCCAGTGCGTAGGAGGGCCAGGGAGAGACACCAACAGCTAGCTGAGCTCCAGGGACCTTGCTTTCCAGCCCCAGCAGGTCCAAAGATCTGAGCCCAGGTCAGCCTCCCGGGAGAGCCACTGCCCATGAGCTCACATCCTCAGCCCTGGCGGTGTCCAGGCCGGCCAGCTCAGCGAGGAGACAAACACTAGGTCCCCAGCTGCCTTGACAGGAGGAGGCACCGAGGTGCACTGGGGTGGACCACAGCCTCTGACTGTGACGGTGCCCTCAAGAAGCAGGTGGTGCAGGGGAGGCGGCCCTGGATTTGAGGACACATATCTGGGTTTGATCCAAGGACAGCCTTTTATCAGCTGGACAAGCCTCAACTTCCCCCTTCTGTTTTTGTTTTTGTTTTGTTTTGTTTTGGAGATGGAGTCTCACTGTTTTTGCCCAGGCTGGAGCGCAGTGGCACAATCTCAGCTAACTGCAACCTCCACCTCCACTTGAGGTTCAAGCAATTCTCTTGTCTCAGCCTCCTGAGTAGCTGGGATTGATTACAGGTGCTCACCACCATACATGGCTAATTTTTGTATTTTTAGTAGGGATGGGGTTTCACTATGTTGGCCAGGCTGGTCTCAAACTCCTGACCTCAAGTGATCCGCGCACCTTGGCTTCCCAAAGTGCTGGGATTACAGACATGAACCACCGCACCTGGCCCCCTGTCTGTTAAACGGGCCATTCCATGCCCGCTTCCTCTGGCTGTTATGAGAATTAAATGAAAATAAGGACAAGTCCCAGCAGACTTCGTAAACTATCAAGTGCTACACAGACGCCAGCACTTCTCTGTCTGTGAGGCTTACACGTTCTAACTAAGCAGAGCAGTGAAAACTCCAGCTCCTGTCTCGTCAATATCTTGGTGAAACACAGATCCGGATTCAAATCAAATCTTGCTTCGGCCACTTCCTGGTTGCATGGCCTCAGCAAGTCACCTGCCCTGTCTCAGCCTTCACGC
This sequence comes from Macaca nemestrina, assembly GCF_043159975.1. Classification (NCBI taxonomy): domain Eukaryota; kingdom Metazoa; phylum Chordata; class Mammalia; order Primates; family Cercopithecidae; genus Macaca; species Macaca nemestrina. Next base: position 110,117,974 of record NC_092139.1, on the reverse strand, counting down.
CCTCATGTACAGAACAGAGAGGGTGGAAAGATTCACCTGCGGTTTGCAGAGGGCCTGTGAGAGAAGGCAGGTCAGGTGTTGAGAGCCCTACCTGGTTCCATGCTCTGAGCCATTATGAGCTGTGACTGGGGGTGGCGCCAGCTTCTGCCTGCGAGTTAAGTAGCTCTCAACGGCTAATCCCGCAGTAAATGGGCTGGGGTTTGGCAGGAGGCCAGGGTTTTTAATTAGCTTCTGCCCTGAGATGAGGCAGTTGTGGCTCCACTGTCAGCAGTGGCAGTGTGGTGCCTGCAATGAGGGGGGATGTCCAGGCCATCTCCCTCTGCCTCTGGAGGGCCGCCTGTACCGCCTCCTGACTCTCCCAGCCTTCACCTCCTCAGCAGGCCCAACCCAGCCTCCACCATGACCAGCGGGAGCTTTCTCCAGCACAGTTCTGACCCTGGCGTTCCCACTTCCAGTCCTCAGATGTTTCCTGTGCTCTTCACACAGCCTGCATGGCCACGCCATGTCTGTACCTCCCAGGCAGGATTCCCTCTCCGGTCACACACTGACCTCTCTCTCTCTTTCTCTCTCTTTTTTTTTTCTTTTTTTTTTTTGAGATGAGATCTCGCTCTGTCGCCCAGGCTGGAGTGCAATGGTGTGATCTCGACTCACTGCAACCTTTGCCCCCTGGGTTCAAGTGATTCTCCTGCCTCACCCTCCTGAGTAGCTGGGATTACGGGCGCACACCACCACACCTGGCTAATGTTTATATTTTTAGTAGAGATGGGGTTTTGCCATATTGGCCAGGCTGGTCTCAAACTCCTGATCTCAGGTGATCCACCTGACTCGGCCTCCGAGTCCCAAAGTGCTGGGATTACAGGCATGAGCCACCGCGCCCAGCCTATGCTGACCTTCTCCAAGTGCCTCGAGACCTCCAGGCCTTGGCACATGCTGTTCCCTCTACCTGGGGTTCCCTCCTCCCTCTCTTGCTAAATGAACTTCTTGCCCTTGGGATTTCACCTTCAATATCGCTTCTGCCCAGTGGGGCATTGGTTTCCTCCTCATGTGCCAGAGGCTCTGTGCCTGGCGGTCAACCCGCATACCAGGTTTTGGCAAAACTACTGGTTCATCCTCCATCTTTTCACTGGTCCCTAAACTCCAGGAGGGTAGGGACGGTGCCTACCTCCTCACACTGCCTGGCTTGCCAGTGCTATCAAGAGTGTGTTGGTTGACCAAGGGCCTTGTAAGCACCACCTCCTAAGCACCAGGCACCGACTCCCTGTGCCCTCCTTGTATCTTTGCAACAATCTCACAAAGGAGGGTTATTGCTGAAGAAACCAAGACCCATGGCCGAGCATGGTGGCTCACGCCTGTAATCCCAGCACTTTGGGAGGCCAAGGTGGGCAGATCACGAGGTCAAGAGATCGAGACTATCCTGGGCAACATGGTGAAACCCCGTCTCTACTAAAAATACAAAAATTAGCCAGGTATGGTGGCACGCGCCTATATTTCCAGCTACTGGGGAGGCTGAAGCAGGAGAATCGCTTGAACCCAGGAAGTGGAGGTTGTAGTGAGCTGAGCGCACCATTGCACTCCAGCCTAGGCGACAGAGCAAGACTCCATCTCAAAATAGTAATAATAATAATAATTAATTAATTAATTAAAAAAGAAACCAAGGCCCAGAGAGGGGAAGTGGCTCTCTCGAGGCCAGAGCCAGTGACAGCAGAGCAGGACTGGACACTGGACCTGGCTGGCGCCACTAGGGGCCCACCCACAGCTGCTGGCTCGGTCCCTGGGGCCCTGCCCTACTGGCACTGGGCCCAGTAGCTTGTGTCCCTACCAGCCAGGTGCTCTGTCCAGGGACACCTCGTGTGGGCCTTTTCCATTTCCTGTGTCTCCAGGTGCAGGAATGGCTTGACGCAGGTCTTGTAGGCATTTGCCATGTTGCCCTGGAGAGGGTGAGTGGGAGGGACTGAGTGATGAATCTCTGTGTGACCTCATGACAATCTGCCATCCTTTCCCCTGGTGGGATCTGTGCGAGGAGGAAGATGAGAGCCGCTCTTCCCTGGCCCTGACTCCTTTCTCCCTACAGAAGCAGATGCGGGGTCCAGGGACGGACCCCACCAGGAAGTGCCTAGATCCAAGATATGCCAGCAGCCCCAAGCAGCCTCCTTCAGAATCCATCTACACAGTGAGTCCCGGGGCCCCGCTCTCTCCACTTCTCTCAGGCCTGAGGCAGGGTCTGTCTTGTACCAGGGTCTGTCTGGCTCAGTCTTGTACCAGCTGTGTGACCTCTCCTAGCCTCAAGTTCCTCATCTGTAAAACGGGGACAATTCTCACCTCATGGAATTTCTATGAAGCTGAAAAGAGATGACACGTGCGGGGCCCCTGGAAGGCATATGAATGTCAGGTGCCCCCCATGCCCTGTTCCCCTCCTTGGCACAGCCCCTCATTCTGGGACAAGGGGTAGTGAGGGCACAGGTTGGTGAGGAATGAAGGAAACTCCTTCATCTGACCAAACAGCCGTTACCACTTCCTCCTGTTTTTATTGCACAAACAACAAAAAATCACAAAAAGAGGAAGAGGTCAGGCGCCATCCCACGCCCTTAACACATCAGTGATTTTTAATTATTTGCTCTCCCTCCCCTCCTAGCACATGCAGACATTGTCTTACATAGTCACAGTCACAGCAGAGACACGTGTTGGGACCCTGTTTGTTCCACTCTCTGCTGTGTCATAGGCATTTTCCGAAACAATCTTCCTGGAGATGCGGGTGCATCTTCAGGAAGTGGACGGTAGGTGCAGCGTAGGGGCCGAGGAGGCCAGGCCACCCCAGCCCGGCCAACCAGCCAGCATGCAGCCCTATGCCCAGTAGCTGGGGCCTGGGAGGGCTGGGAACACTCTTTTTGCTGTGTTCCTTTCGACTCCACAAGCAACATATGCTCCAAGTAGAGCAAGTGAAGAACAAATGCCACCCAGTGCCAGCTGGGGTCCCCATCCCGTGAGATCTGGCACCACCAGGTGGGCTCCCCACTCCACGCCTGGAAGGCACACAGCCCTTCTGGGGCCCTGCAGGTTCCCCAGGTGCACGCTCCCTAGGTGCACGCTCCCTGGTTGTGTTGGCGCTTGGATTCTGCTCGTACGTGCTGCCATTTCTGTTCCCACAACAATGACTCACTCTAATAACGCCACAAAATGCCACACAGAGGACGTCCAGGATATGGCCTTGTCTGCTGAGGATGGGGCAGGTGGCAGCGAGGCCAAGGAAATGTCCCTGTGGGGCAGTGCCAATAGTCCCAAGTGAAATGTGATGGTTCTCAAAGGGCTTTCAGCTTCCCCATCCCGGGGAGTTTCCGTCAGCCACGGCTTTGCACGCGGCCGGAGACTTCCTCATACTCTCTCCTGTCTCCCAGCATCTCATAGTGGTATTTTCCCTACCAGGGATTCTGGTGTCAACCGTTAGATGAAAATATTTCTCTCTCTCCCTCTCACTCTCACTTTCCCTCTCCCCCAACATACACATATGTGAGATATATATATATATATAAAGATATATATATATATAAAGATATATATATATATATAAAGAAAATAACCAGCATCCTAATCCCATCTTCTTCCAGGATAAATACTAGGAACATTGACTAATATATTTTCCAGTATTTTTTCTATAAATATATACAAAGAAACCCAGACACATTCACACATACTTCTTTTTTAATTGGAGTAATGCAGCTATTTTTTTTTCATGAACATCTCATGAACATCTTTCCACACGAATAAATATCCTTCTGTGAGATTATTTTTAATGGAAGAGCTCTTTTGAGCAGAGCTGCTTTTTTGCCTGGGTTTCGAAGTCTCTAGGACTCAGGCCGACTTCTCTGGAGTGAGGTGAAGAGACCTAACTGCCTGCAGGGTTGCAAGGCAGCTTGGAGAGTAGAGGTCATAGAACTTTGCTAAGCCCTTGACATAAGGGTCTACCAGATGAGATTGGGCCTAGGCGGAGAAGAGTGACAGTCACAACAATAATGATGATATCAAGAGCCATTTGTTGTGGGCCTACTATGTGCCAGGGATCATGGCAGGACTTTACACCTGTTATATTTTATCAATCCTCTGGATAAGGTTTTAGGGTAAAGGTGTTGTCCCCATTTTCACTTTCTTTTTTTTTTTTTTTTTTTTTTTTTTTTGAGACAGAGTCTCGCTGTGTCGCCCAGGCTGGAGTGCAGTGGCCGGATCTCAGCTCACTGTAAGCCACCTTTCAGGTTCACGCCATTCTCCTGCCTCAGCCTCCTGAGTAGCTGGGACTACAGGCGCCCACCACCTCGCCCGGCTAGTTTGTTTTTGTTTTTTTCAGTAGAGACAGGGTTTCACCGTGTTAGCCAGGATGGTCTCGATCTCCCGACCTCGTGATCCGCCCGTCTCGGCCTCCCAAAGTGCTGGGATTACAGGCTTGAGCCACTGCGCCCGGCCTCACTTTCTTTACTTTTATTTTCTCTCTTTCTTTCTTTCTTTCTTTCTTTCTTTCTTTCTTTCTTTCTTTCTTTCTTTCTTTCTTTCTTTCTTTCTTTCTTTCTTTCTTTTTTTTGAGGCAGAGTCTTGCTGCATCGCCCAGGCTGGAGTGCAGTGGCATCATCTTGGTTCACTGCAAGCTCTGCCTCCCGGGTTCACACCAGTCTCCTGCTTCAGCCTCCCAAGTAGCTGAGACTACAGTCGTCAGCCACCATGCCTGGCTAATTTTTTTGTATTTTTAGTAGAGACAGGGTTTCACCATGTTAACCAGGATGGTCTCGATCTCCTGACCTTGTGATCCACCCGCCTTGGCCTCCCAAAGTGCTGGGATTACAGGTGTGAGCCATCCCGCCCAGCCTTCCTTTGGATTTTCTACAAAACTAGTCATGTCATCTATGAATAATGCAAGTTTTACTTTTTCCTTTCCAATCCTCATTATTTTATCATTATTTTTATTTGTTATTATTATTTTTTTAGACAGAGTCTTGCTCTTGTTGCCCAGGCTGGAGTGCAATGGTGCAATCTCAGCTCACTGTAACCTCTGTCTCCCCTGTTCAAGTGATTCTCCTGCCTCAGCCTCCTGAGTAGCTGGGATTACAGGCGACCACCACCACACCCAGCTAAATTTTTTGTATTTTTAGTAGAGACGGGGTTTCGCCATGTTGGCCAGACTGGTCTCGAACTCCTGACTTCAGGTGATCCACCCACCTTGGCTTCCCAAACTGCTGAGATTACAGGCGTGAGACACCACGCCTGGCCTGTTTTATTTATTTATTTATTTTTGGAGACAGGGTCTTTCTCTGTCACTCAGGCTGGAGTGCAGTGGTGTGATCTCGGCTTACTGCAACCTCCACCTCCCGGGCTCCAGTGATCTTCCCACCTCAGCCTCCCAGGTGGCTGGCACTATGGGTGTAAGACACCACACTCGGCTAATTTATAAATTTTTCGTAGAGAAGAGGTCTCACTATATTGCCCTGGCTGGTTTTGAGTTCCTGGGCTCAAGTGATCCTCCCACCTCTCAAAGTGCTGAGATTACGGGCATGAGTCACCGCACCCGGCCCAATCCTGATACCTTATTTTTTTTTTTCACTTTATTGCACTGCCTGAGGTCTCTGATATAACCATGGTGAATAGAGGTGATGATAGCAGGCATCCTTGTCTTGTTTCCCAGTCTCCGGGGAAGGCTTTTTGTAAATATATTCTTCCTTCTTTGGGCGGATACTTAAATAATGTCCTATCTTTCTTCTTTTCTAATTTCTACACTTACAGCATGCATTTCCCTTTAATAGGGCTTTAGCTGCATCCCACAAGTTTTGATGTCATATTTTCATCATCTTTCAGTTTAAAATTTCCATTGAGAATTCTTCCTTGCCTCACTGGTTACTTAAATGTGATTTGCTTAATGTGATGTGGTGGCAGACACCTATAATCCCAGCTACTGGGGAGGCCGAGGTGGGAGGATTGCTTGAGCCCAGGAGTTTGAGACCAGTCTTGGCAACGTAGCAAGACCCCATTAAAAAAATTATTTTAAGTTAATAAGGATAAGGAAGGCCGAGCGCAGTGGCTCTTGTCTGTAATCCCAGCATTTTGGGAGGCCAAGGCGGGTGGATCACCTGAGGTCGGGAGTTCAAGACCAGCCTGACCAACATGGAGAAGCCCCATCTCTACTAAAAATACGAAATAATTAGCTGGGCGTGGTGGCGCATGCCTTTAATCCCAGCTACTCGGGAGGTTGAGGCAGGATAACGCTTGAACCCAGGAGGCGGAGGTTGCGATGAACCAAGATCGCGCCACTGCACTCCAGCCTGGACAAGAGCGAAACTCCGTCTCAAAAAATAAATAAATACATAAATAAAAATAAGGATATGGAATATTTTATCAACATGATCAACAAACTTGAACTAATTCACATATATAGAGTACTCATTCAACCAGGCATGGTACATGTTATTTTCAAGTGCACACAGAATATAAACTGAGCCATAAAGCAAGTCTCAAAAAATTCAAAAGGATTAAAAACCACACAGAATATACTCTCTGATCACCGTGGAATTAGGTAAAAATAAAAAACACCACATAGCCATAATATAATTAGACATTCAAAACTGTTGAATGAGCACTCTCATTCATTAAGGATTAATAATTGATCCTTACTAATTAAACTTTTTTTTTTGGCTGGGTGCAGTGGCTCAGGCCTGTAATCCTAGCACTTTGGGAAGCCGAGGTGGGCAGATCCTTTGAGGTCAGGAGTTCGAGACCAGCCTGGCCAACATGTTGAAACCCCATTTCTACTAAAAATACAAAAACTAGCCAGGCGTGGTAGCGCGCACCTGTAATCCCAGCTACTCAGGAGGCTGAGGCAAGGGAATCACTTGAACCTGGAAGGCGGAGGTTGCAGTGAGCCGAGATTGTGCCATTGCACTCCAGCCTGGGCGACAAGTGCGAGACTCTGTCTCAAAAAAAAAAAAAAAAAAATCTGCCAGGCGCGGTGGCTCACGCCTGTAATCCCAGCACTTTGGGAGGCCGAGGTGGGCGGATCACAAGGGCAGGAGATCAAGACCACTGTGAAACCCCGTCTCTACTAAAAATACAAAAAATTAGCCGGGCGCGGTGGCGGGCGCCTGTAGTCCCAGCTACTCGGGAGGCTGAGGCAGGAGAATGGCGTGAACCCGGGAGGCGGAGCTTGCAGTGAGCAGAGATCGCGTCACTGCACTCCAGCCTGGGCAACAGCGCCAGACTCCGTCTCAAAAAAAAAAAAAAAAAAAAAAAAATCTGAGTTTGCTTTGAGAGAGATGCTGTTTAGATATTCAAGTGGGGTTGACTCTGGTGTTCAGAGGATAGATGGTCTTCGGAAGCTTGTGGTTAAATGAGATCACCCAGCGAAGGGAGTGAAGAAGAAAAAGAGTCCCAGGATGGGCTCCAACCTTTACTCCAATCTTTACAGTTCAGGGTTCCACTGGTTCTGGAAAAGGAACAAGTGAAAGGGACTGAGGAGATGTGGTGGTGAGGCAGGGGAGGATCAGGAGAGTGTGGAATGTTCTGGAAGCAAGTAAAGACAGTGTGTTGAGGAGGAGGGAGAGCTCAAAGGTGTCAATGCTGCTGATTCATCAAGGAAGGTGAGGGCCGAGAACCGTCCATTGGTTTAACAATGTGGAGTCAATGGTGACCCTGAGAAGGAAGGTTCTGGTGAAGAGGAGGGCTGTAAGCCTATAAAGAGAAACAGAAAGGAGAGGGAGAGGGGCTGAAGGTGAGAGGGCCCTGTCAACGCTGGAGGAACTCTGTTCTAAGGTGCTGTGAAGAAAGGGCAGGGAGCTGGAGGGGGATGCGGGCTCAGGGAATTTTGGATGGAAGAAATCATAGCATGTTTGCAAGCTGTAAACCAGTATTGTACTGTTCACCCTATTTTGCAGATTGTGGAACTAAGACTCAGAAAGTGTAAGTAGCAGACCCAGTAAGCAAAAGGACAAGGCTCGGATGGGGGTTTTGGTGGGTCTGTCTGACCCACCCCGAAATCATGCCTTTAATATGTCAAGTTTTTCTTTTATTTTTAAATTCATTTTATTTATTTTTATTTATTTTGAGACAGAGTCTCGCTCTGTCACCCAGGCTGGAGCGCAGTGGCGTGATCTGGGCTCAGTGAACTTCTGCCTGCCGGGTTCAAGTGATTCTCCTGCCTCAGGCTCCCAAGTGGCTGATACTGCAGGCGTGCACCCCCATGCCTGGCTAATTTTTGTATTTTTAGTAGAGACGGGGTTTCATCATGTTGGCCAGGCTGGTCTTGAACTCGTGACCTCAGGTGAGATTTGCCCACCTCGGCCTCCCAAAGAATAGGTCAAGTTTTTTAAAAAAACAAATTGAAGTAGTACAGCTTTTTTTATTTTTTCATGTCATAATATGCCATGAGCACTCTTCCACATGAATAAAAAGCAAGAACTGACATAATTAAAAGGAGAAATAGACAAATCTACAATTATTCTGGCAGATTTTAACTAACTTCTGTTAAAAATTGAGAAAACAGACCAAAAAAATCAGTAAGGACCAGATGTGGTGATATGCACCTGTAATCCCAGCTTATCGGGAGGTTGTGGTAGAAAGATCACTTGAACCCAGGAGTTCAAGACCAGCTGGGCCACATAGTGAGACCTCATGAAAAACATTATTTATTTATTTATTTATTTATTTATTTATTTATTTATTTTGAGACAGAGTCTTGCTCTGTTGCCCAGGCTGGAGTGCAGTGGCACAATCTTGGCTCACTGCAACCTCCACCTCCTGGGTTCAAGCGATTCTCCTGCCTCAGCCTCCCAAGTAGCTGGGACTACAGGCGTCCACTACCACACCCAGCTAATTTTTGTATTTTTAGTAAAGACGAGGTTTCACCATGTTGGCCAGGCTGGTCTCGAACTCCTGACCTCAGGTGATCTGCCCTCCTCAGCCTCCCAAAGTGCTGGGGATTACAGGCGTGAGCCACCACGCCTGGCCCACTCCCTCATTCTTTCAGCTCTCTGCCCTAATGGGACCTTTCAGTGCAGCCTTTTCCTGACTTCCCTTTCAAAATTGCAGCCTCCCCTCTTTCCTGTCCCATCCCAACCTCCCTATCTTCCGCCTCTGAGTCTCTCCAGTGCCTTCATGGCCACCTTTTACTGTGATTATTGTCAATCTAGAGCCTCCTGGCACCCAGCACACAGTAGGTGCTCAGGGGTCACCTATTATATGATGGGCAGAAGCCTGTTCTTACCTCCCACGGTGTCCGGGGTTCCACGGGGCCCAGCACAGGGAAGGGGAGACAGTAGCAAATGTGAGGCATCAGGATGTGATCTGTATCCTCCTTCAGCAGCAGTACTCAGACCCCCCACCCGCCTGGCGACTCTGTCCCAGCCCAGCCTGGCCCAGCATCCTTGATCTTGCTGTCAGCCTCCAGTCCCTCCTGCTCCTGTTCCTGCTCCGAGCTGCCCCCGGAGGGACCTTTCTAACACATGACTCTGATGCCTGGTGAGGAAGGCCTTTAGGGGCTCCCCATTGCCAGTGCCTGGTCTAGAATGGAATTGCTTCTCCACGGAGTGTGCTCCTTCCCGAACAACACCCCCAGATCTCACCCATCACCCCCAATGTCCAGGACCCTCAGACTAGGTCCAGGTCCAGGGACGCTAACTGGTCTGCCTGGAGGAAGGCCTCGGCATTGACTTCACGCCTCTGCCATTTGGATGACCACTGGGGTCGGCACCATTGCCCACTGGGCAGCAGGAGGCAAAGGGCCTGGATCCCATACAAACAGCCACAGCCCAGCCCAGCCCCCAGCCTCCAACACCCAACCTAGCCCAGGCCAGCCCAGCTCCCAGGCCCCAACACCCAGCCCAGCCACAGCCCCGCCACAGCCCAGCCCAGCCCAGCTTCTAGCCCCCAACCCCCAGCCCAGCCCAGTCCAGCCCCAGCCCCACAAGTGGCCCACTCCAAGGCCTGTGCAATCTCCCAGCAGATATACCTAAGGGAGAGCCAGGAGGGGATGGTTCAGGGGCTCAAAGGGTGTCCTGTTGCCAAGGCTGCACCCTGCATTTCACAGTCTGGTGATGCAGGTCATACCCTGCATATAAATGCACTCCAGCAGGTCAGGATTTGTCAAAGGCCTCACTCAGTAGCTGCTAATTGGTGACCACCTCCACAGCCTCCCTTGCCCTCAGCCCTGCAGCTGCTCCTGCCCTGCCCACTGCACCACCGCCCACTCGTCTATTCTCCGACTGCCCCACTGTATGGGTTGGGGGCCTGCAGCATCCCAGCACAGGCTAGTCTTCTCTGGCCCTGCATCGCCTGCCCTCTCTGGGCTCATATGTTCTGGGCAGCCTGGCTGAGCTGGACAGGAGGGAGAGGGAACCCCAGATCTGCTCCCCTGCCGAGACATGGGCAAGGAGGGTGCTCCCCTCCCTTCTGTCTGTGACCAGAATCATCCAGCTCAGAGAGACTGTCAGATCTGTGAGACCTCGAAGGGGCTGGGCCTGGGTGGGTGGAGGGTTGGGAGCACAGAGGAACATTCCCATCCTGGGTGCCAGGCCGTGGCTGGTGCTCCGGGCAGGCCTTGGAAGTTTCTCTCCACTGGAAATGAGGCTTCTTCCCGGGGCAGCCCTGGTCCCTTTCCTACAAGGAAGCAGGTTGGAAGCCCCTCTCCCCAGACCCAGCCTGTTTCTGGCTCAGAGACCCCTTGAACTCGTCCCCAGGTCCGCCCCACCATCCCCGTGTCTGATGCCCTTGAAGTGAGGGTCTCCCAAGCGCCAAATGGTTTATTACTTGGATTTTCATGCCCAGCTGCCTCTTGGCGCCTGCCTCCCTCCCTCCTTCCCTCCCGCCTCCCGCCCTCCTCCTGCCTCTGAGCACCACCTGTCTCTCCAGCCTGCCTCAGCAACCCCTGCTTGCCTGTTGCCAGGGAAACCGCCTCCTTGGCAACCAGCCGGCATCCATATGACACGTACACTCAGAAAGGAAAAGCTTCTGCTCTTGCTTAGGCTGTTGGTGAGCTCTGCTCTGAAGCCCAACAGGTTCTGAGGGAGGGTCCGGTTTGTGATCCCAGAGAGGGGAGGTGGGCAGGCATCATGCCTCTCTTGACCATTCAACAGCAGCTTATTAAGCACGTACTACTTCCCTGACTATGTGCGTGGCCCTTTGTGCACAATATCTCATTTAATCATGCATTGAACCTGCAAAATAGATGTGATTATTCCCATCTTACAGACGTGGAAATTGAGGCATGGAGAGGTTAAGGCTGTCAGAAGTCAGAGCCGAGATTCGAACCTACTCTTGTCTAACTTTAAAGTCCTGGTTCTTTCTACCATCTTGAGGTCTCTGGCTAGGCCTCTCTTAGCTGGGCCCAGAGTGAGTGGGCCTAGGACACAACCGAGTGGTGGGGAAGCCCCCTCACTGTAGTTCATCTGGTGCTGCTCCCTTTGTGCCAGGCACCGCTGTATAATCAGAAACCTAGAGATAGACTAGGCATAGTCCCTGCCCTCAAGGGGTTGCCATTCTGGTGAGATGCTGATGGGAGCAGGACTCTGACATAACACAGTGCAGGAGCCATGAGGCCAGGGGCAGGGCCTCCAAGCCCAGCTGAGCTCGACACTGACCCGGGCTTCCTGGGAGGAGGCTTGGGCTGTGGGGGGCCTGTGGTCAGAGAGTGGGTGGCAGGAGCTTGACACCTCCAGGGAGGCGCATATGGGTGATGACGGCAGCCCAGGTGGCCCGAGAGGTGTGGCTGAGGGACATGAAAGGAAATTGACAGGCAAGGGGGATGAGGGGTGTGCTGAGAACCAGGACCGGACTCTGGAATCCCCCAGCAGGGCACAGGCTCGATGGCCAGGGAGTGTGACCCCAGTGGGTGCCTGGGTTGTCCTTGAATACAGGCTGGGGTGGGGGTTGGGGAGAACTAGAGGGTGCGGGTGGGTGGGAGGACCCTCATAGGGGCCGGGGCTTTGAACAGGGGGGTAAAGGCAGAGGTCATGGGGGCATCCTGTTGGAGCAGTGGCCACAGGTATCATGCAGGGGGCTGCTGGCTGCAAGGCCCTTAAGAGCCTAGGGACAGCGGGAGGAGTCCTGGCCCTTCCTCTTGCCAGCCCGGTGGAAGCCTGGATAGAACCCTCCAGGTGGAACACAAGGCTCTACTGGAGGACCTTAAGGGGGGTTAGGGAGGTGGCTGAGAACAGAGAGGGGTCAGCCCTGTACAGGCAGGGAAGGGGCAAGGTGACTCTGGGAAAGGGGGTGGCAGGTGAAAAGATGTGGCTGGGCTTTGCCCTTGCCTGGGGTCCCACGGTGGGGTGTGTAACAGGCAGGGGGCCAGCTGCTGGGGCTGGGGACTGCCTCTCTGCACACTTGCCCCTGATCATGGCACCCCGTCTCCTGCAGGCTCTGCAGCGCCGCGAGACCGAGGTCTACGCCTGCATCGAGAGTGAGGATGGCTGCCCACCCACCGCCAAGCAGAGCCCCGTCTCCCAGGTACGCAGGTGCTGGGACACCACACCTGGCTTCTCACTCCAGCTGACCCTCCTGTCATCAGTGAAGTGGGGGCGGGGGGCAAATGGGACATGGAAGTGAGCCACCTGCTGTGGAATCCCAGCCCTCTCTTGGTGGCAGCTGGCCTGCTGGTTAGGAGGACTGGTGGACCTGAGTTCCTGCTCTGTCCCTTAGCCGCTGTGCAGCCCTAGTCGAGGTGTCTGACTTCTCTGTGTCTGAATCTCATTTTGTGCAGACTGAGCATCCTAACAGTGCCTACCTCATAGATGTTCAGTGAGGGTAGAATGTTGTACTGAGAGAGCTGCCTGGAACCCAGCTGTGCCCATGCACTGTGAGCTATTGTAACTACCACTGGGCACAGTGTCCACACTGGCCAATCAGACAGGGGTGTTAGGCTTCCAGCTGCCCCCAGGTTGCGGTTGGCTAAAGTCTGGAGTTAGAGTGTGAGCTAGTAGAAGCTAGGGTGGCCTGGTCAGGGCTACGTGATTGTCATGATAGGGCCTCAGGCATATTACCCAATCATATTTTCTCTCTCTCTCTCTTTTTTTTTTCTTTTTTTTTTTTTTTTTTTTTTGAGACAGAGTCTTGCTCTGTCACCCGGGCAGAAGGGCAGTGGCGGGATCTCAGCTAACTGCAACCTCTGCCTCTCGGGTTCAAGCAAGTCTCCTGCCTCAGCCCCCCGAGTAGCTGGGATTACAGGTGCCCACCACTGTGCCCACCACTATGCCCAGATAATTTTTTGTGTTTTTAGTACAGACAGGGTTTCACCGTGTTGGCCAGGCTGGTCTCGAACTCCTGACCTCATGATTCACCCGCCTCAGCCTCCCAAAGTGCTGGGATTAAAGGTGGGATTAACGGGCCCACCGCACCAGGTACATACTTTCTCTCTTAAACCTGTTTGCTCATCGGTAAAGTGGATGAGCAATGATTTCCTGCAATACCAACTGCCCCTGAATTCAAACGTGTTCCAAGCTGAATAACATCTGCACCAGGGCTTTCAGCACTGTGAAGTGTGAGGTGTTGTTCAGCCAGAACAGGAGCCCACAGGCCTCTTGGAGCATCCATCAGGGGGTGTGGGCGGCTGGCACTTGGCCTTCTCTGGCCCAGGCCAGCACTGTTTGTTAAATTGCCTATTCTCAAAGCCCTTTCTATACTCAGCCCTCAACTAGACGCTGAGTGAAAGCAGGGCTTCCCCGACCCTGGGATCTCCAGGGATACCTGGGCCATCTCAGGCAGTGCCCACCCTGTGCCAGGCCCCGGGGTGCTGGACAGGAGAACTAGGCATGACCCTGCACTCTGGGAGCCATAGTCTGCAGGAACAGGTCACTGACCCCATGGACACACAGAGGCATTTGTAGCCCTGTTGTGAGGGGTGGTCTTCTGGGAGGGACCAGCCAGGACAGGGAGGGAGGGGGTCCCTCGGACCCTACGATGAGCCCGCAGGCAGGATGAGTAGGAGGCAGTCATGGAACAGATGTGTCTTTGGGAGGAGGTGTATCCCACACAGAGGGCAGAAGGCAGAGGGCAGAGCTGTGGGGGAAGCTCTGAGGCTGGAAGGGCAGACCCATGTGGATGGAGGGCAGCGAGCAGGGGTGGGGAGCGTGGTGGGGGAAGAGGCTGGAGAGGTGGGTTTGGAGACAGAGGGCAGGCCCATCAAAGCTACACAGGAAATAATCTGTTGCCCTCTGGCTAAAACTAAATTAGTGCAAGTTCATTCTTTTCCTACCTAATGGTCATTCTCTCTCTTTCTCTCCCTCCCTCCCTTTCTTCTTTTCTATCCAGGAGAGACTGCATAGATTCAAAGATGATGGCGAATTTAACCTGGTCTATGAAAATCTCTAGGATGGGCTCCACTGCCCATAGAGCTTGCCCTGGGTCAGAGGACGGGGCAGCCTCTGCCACCAAAGGACTTGACTTGAGTTGGGAGTAAGGCCCCCAGGGATACCCCATCATCTCACATTCAAGGCCCTTCCCGCCTTGGCATGCCCCACTGCCCCCATTCTATGCCCTAGCCGCCAAGGCTTTCACATCTTGCGGCCTTTGCCCAGGCTGTTCCTTCTGCCAGGCAGGCCCTTCTTCCCTGGCGCAACCAGCAAAGTGCCCCTCAGTCTTCAAGGGCTTTCCTGGATGCCACTCTTGCCCAGAGCCCTGCTCACCACCTCATGCTTACAGAGCAGCATGCTCTCTTGGCTCTCTTGGCACCAGACAGCTGGCACCTCAGCCAGCAGGGCAGCCTCTGAGCTGAGGGAGGTCCCTGCAAGGGCCCCTTAGCAGCGCTGTGTGGGGAGCCGAGGTGTGGAGGAGCTGGGGAGCAGCTATGCAAACCCCTACCTGCCCAGCTGGGCCAGAGGCACGAGGCAGCCAGTCAGGGTGGGAGCAGGGGCTGGCGTGGGAGGTCTGGGGGACAGAGAAGGATGATGGACCCCGCAGAGGCAAGACTGGGATCAGGGACAGATCTGGAGGCCCAGGACATGGCTGAGAGGTGGTCAGCAGGCTGGGGGCAGAGAGGGCTTGGGTACAAGCCCGTGAGGAAGGAGATTATGGCATGTTTGGGATGAGGGCAGAGGGATGGATGAGGGGAGGAGGGTGCTGGCTAAACAGCAGCTGAATGAATGGCCTGAAGTTCCCCCTCCCGCAAGGGTCCCTGCTCCCATTGGTCTGGCCCTGTATGCACACTGTCATCTCCTTTGTCACCCTCTGCTCCAGGCCTTCCCCACTGCAGGACCTCAGCTGTCCCCCCTTCTACCCAACGCGCAGTCCCCCAGAGTTCCTTCTGTCTGGCCTATCCTGTGCCCACCACCTGCGGCTTCATCCAGTCCTCCTGCTCTGTCTTTATCTGCCATAGGCCCCAGCTCTGGCCCCCTGTGGATTGAGGTCCCAAGTGGTCCAGCTGTGGGGTTTGGTGCTGGGACCCTCAAGGGCAGCCGGAAGGTCCCTCTGAGGCAGAAGCTCAGGCCCCATGGGGACAGTGGCTCCCTAGTGCCTGGCCCTGAGCCATTTCTGCTGTTCTGAGTGCCCATATCACCCTCACTTCCTCCTCACAGCAGCCCTGCACTGTGGCCAGAAACCCATCCACAGGCAGGCAGTGGCTGGGGTCTGGGTGGCCCCGGGCTGTTAGGCTCCGCTTCCTCCCTCCGCTCCCCCATGCCTCCCTGAGTTCTCCCACCTTTGCTCATTTGTGAAATGGGCAGGTCAATCCTCCCATCCCCCCGTGTGGGCTGCCCCAACCCCAAATGTGCCCAGGGAGGGTGGGGTACCCAAGGCACAGGCCCTGGCCCTGCCCCCAAGCAGCACTGGGCTACCGCTCGCAGAGGCACCTTTGGTTCTGCAGGTCACGCCCCTCCCTGCGGAGAAGGGAAAGCTGGTGGTAGAGGCTGGGCACAGATTGGCCCAGAAGTCATCCCTGGGCCCTGCTAGGGTGGCACCAGACTTCTCTGGTCCCTCAGGACAGTCAGTGACCTCCCAGCTTGGTTCTGGGCCCCCGCCTGCAAGCACACATGGCAAGGAGGGCTTTTGCAGGCTCACATAACCAAGTGGCAAGGCCCCTGCTCCCAGAGGCTGGATTTGAATGAACTCCAGGCCTGTTTGGGGAGGTGAAGCTGCCAGGTGTGCACAGGGGCCTCCCAGGCTCCTGGCTCCACCAGCCTGAGGCGGGGGCAAGGGTCACAGCAACGGGGGACAATGCCACTCAGGGTGCAGTGAGCTCCCCTGGGAATACTGAAGCCAGCAAGACCAGGAGAGCGCCACCTCACTGGGCCTGCCTCCCCCACCTCCTGGGCCTCTCTGACCTCAGCTCCTGGACCCTGGATCCTCTGGCTGGGACTCAGCATTTTCCAGTCTTTTTCAGGGGTAGAGAGGGGAGCCTGGTTTGAACTTTACCACCGTGCCCTGGCCCAGGCATCACAAACACGGCCTCCCTGTGGCTGCCCTGCCCCCGACAGACCCCGATTAAACCCACACCTGGCCTTGGCCCTCCCCTGCTCCATACCTTGCATAGTTTTTACCTCACTTGGAATAAAATTCCAACTCCTTCCTGTGGTCTAGGAGGTTCTTGGGGCGACTCATCACCCCTCTGGTGGACACAGACATTGCCAGCGTGGTGGTCGTCTGTGCTTGGTTCAGGGCAAGGCTGGGAGGCAGTGGGTGCCGAAGTCTTCAGTGAGCAAGGAGAGAGGCTAGGAGGAGGAGGAGGAAGAGGGCACAGCGTGGAGGGATGGGACCCTAAAGGGCTTTGACCCAAGGGAGGGTGGGGTAAGAATGTTCTGAGGCCGGGCGCGGTGGCTCAAGCCTGTAATCCCAGCACTTTGGGAGGCCGAGACGGGCGGATCACGAGGTCAGGAGATCGAGACCATCCTGGCAAACACGGTGAAACCCCGTCTCTACTAAAAAAAAAAAATACAAAAAACTAGCCAGGCGAGGTGGCGGACGCCTGTAGTCCCAGCTACACAGGAGGCTGAGGCAGGAGAATGGCGTAAACCCGGGAGGCGGAGCTTGCAGTGAGCTGAGATCCGGCCACTGCGCTCCAGCCCCGGCGATAGAGCGAGACTCCGTCTCAAAAATAAAAAAAAAAAAAAAAAAGAATGTTCTGAGACATTCTTGGGCGACAAAGAGGACTGAGCACCTGTTCCCCAGCTCCCAGGACTGAGAGCCTGCAGAGACAAGCTAGGGCAGGGTGAGGGGTGGCAGGGAACTTCAGGGTGGGAGGTGCATGGGGCAGGCGGGAGAAGGAAGAACAGAGAGGGCATGAATGGAAGCTCCTGGGGTACAGGCTTGCTTTCCGCTATGAATGGGTGGAGGAGGGAAGAGAAGAAAATTACTTTAGAGAGCCACGCAGGCTGGGTGGCCCCAGGGCCTCCCTTGAATCCCTGCTCCACCTCTCACAGGTGGACTTATGGACTTGTGGATTTGGGCGAGTCACTGGCCACCTAAGCCTCAGTTTGCAGTGACAGTTAAGACAGCTCAGGCCGGGCTTGGTGGCTCATGCCTGTAATCCCAGCACTTTGGGAGGCTGAGGCGGGTGGATCACTTGAGGCCAGGAGTTTGAGACCAGCCTGGCCAATGTGGTGAAACCCCATCTCTACTATAAAATACAAAAATTAGCCTGATGTGGTGGCATGCACCTGTAGTCCCAGCTACTCGGGAGGCTAAGGCAGGAGAATCGCTTAAACCTGGGAGGCAGAGGTTGCAGTGAGCCAAGGTGGCACCACTGCACACCAGCCCGGGTGACAGAGCATGCTCCGTCCAAAGCAAAAAACAAATAAACAAAAACGCCACTCAGTGTCTCAGAAAGGACAGACGGGGACTCCCTGGCTGAGGCAGAAGCTCAGTGGGTGTGCATTTCCTTCAAGATTCATCCTTCAGAAGATATAGGCTGCTGGGGCAGTACAGAGGGGTCTAAGTGAGAGGCAGGCCTCCCTAGGAGCTGGGGCCCTGGGCTCTCTGCAGCCATGCCTTTAAGGAGTGCCTACGGGGTAGCACGATCAGGTGGACAGGCCAGGGCTGCCCAGAGTTGGGGGTGGGGGCAAGTTAAGCAGAGAGGTGAGGGGAGGAGGGTGCTGGCTTAGCAGGAGCTGAGTGAATGGGCCTGGAGGGGAAAAGCTAAGGGCAGGGGTGGCTTGAGTGGAGTCGGTGAGGCCCAGGTGAAGGGGAGCTGTGGATCTTCCAGGACTGGCGGATGTGAGCAGTCCTCAGTGGGGACTGGGGTTAGGGCGGGGAAGGGAAGCCCCAGGCAGCCCTGCAGACCCCTTCCCCTTCCGGCAGGGCAGCCGTGTCTCTGGGTCTCAGCTGATGCTTCCCTTTGCCCACTGGCCCCTGGCCTAGTGGGATTTCCCGTCATCTCTCCAGGCCCAGCCTGCCCTGCCCTCCTAGGTCTTCCCAACCTCCCCTCTGCAGAAACATCTCAGCCATGTCTGGCACCCCCAGGCTTCCCTGCCCGCCTCTAGGAAATTGACCCCTTCAGTGGGTTTCAGCCTCCAACACCCCCCGCCCTGCCCCCGCCACTTGGCTTCTGCTCTATCAGCACTTGATTGAGAAAATCATCCTGGGAAACCAGCCTCTGGGAGCAGGGGCCTTGCCACGCTGTTCTGTGAGCCTGCTGAAGCCCTCCTTGCCATGTGTGCAGGCGGAGGCCCAGAACCAAGCTAGGAGGCCACTGGCTGTCCTGTAGGACCAGGGAAGTCTGGTGCCACCCTAGCAGAGGGCCCATGGACTTCTTCTAGAGGTCAGTCTGTGCCCAGCCTCTACCACCAGTTCAGAACTTGAAGTGGGTGCGGTAAGCGGTGGCCCCTCCTCAGCAAACATTTCCAGAGGATTCTGGCAGCAGAGTTTCCATGGGAACATGTGCCAGTGCTACGCTGAACCCAGTGGGGCTGGGGTTCCCTTTCAGCCAATATTGCAGGACCTGAGCCTGGTGGCCTCGGCCAGGGTAGGCAGTGCTCTTGCCACCCACTCTCACAAACCTGAACTCAAAGAACTCAAGTTACGGGCAAAACCTGCTTTCCTTTTTCCTCTTCTTCTTCTTCTTTTTTTTTTTTTAAAGCACATTCTAATTTAAAGGCCATGCTCCATTCTAAAGATGCCTCTGGGATTTCAGGGATGGATTTTTATGTAGCTCAATAGTTTTCTTGGCAGACAGCTTCTGCAGGAGAGGTGGGCCGTTGGCTCAGTCCAGCCAGGCTGAGTGGCGTCACTCCGTTCCTTGCAGTGCCAGGGGATGTCATTTGCCCACCTGAGGGGCTTCCCCAGTCTCCCTTCCCTGACCTGTGGTCAGAATGATGGCCTCAGCCTTGACTGAGAAGGGTCAAGCCAGACTCCCTGCACTTGGTGTTGGCGTGTGTTTTATGTGTGTCTGGAGGTGACATATGTGGGTGACAGAGGCATATGTTGCAGTGAAACATTAAAACTACAGCAAAGTGAACTCCCTCTGATGCACCTGCCACCTCCCAGCCTCCATACCCATCCCCTCCCCAGTAGTAACCAATCGGGTCATTTGGGAGTGTTTTCTTCATCGCTGCTTTTATGGCATCTAGGTGCCTACCTGTGAACATGTAAAATCTGGAGCGCCGTGTGGGCTTCCGAACAGCGGCAATGGATTCATTCTGTAGGTGTTGTTTGCACTTGCTTTGCTGATGCAGCCCCACGTGGTGGGATCTGCCGGAGACAGCACGCAGGAGCTGCCAGACTCCAATTACAGCAAAGGATCCTGCAGGACAGATGGATCGTAATTTAATCACGCCCCTATCGAAGGCCTTTTCAGTTGTTTATGATTTTTTTCAACCTCACATAAGGGGCTGCAAGGAATATCCTTGTACACACACACATCTGCAAAACTTTCTCTATGGGAAATGAGGAGGGATTCCTGGGGCCCAGTGCATAGAAGTTCACTGTTCTAACAGTCACCACCAAATCACCAGGCGCTGAGGTTGGGCTGGTTTCTATTCCTTGGACTCTTTATCTAGAATATTTCATTTAATCCTGAAAATAAGTCTGTGATGGTGGGCAGGGGTGATTTCCCCGTTTTACTGAAGCAGAAGCTACCACTCAGAGAAAAGGCGACTGGCTCCAGGTCACACAGCCCAGGAGGAGCAATGCTGGGCTGCTTTGGTGTGTGTGCAGTCCTGCTGTCCGCAAGGCCGGATGGGGGAGGTGATGGGGGAGGTGGAAAGAGTCATGGAGGGATGTGGTGGCCCCAGGACTAGGGAAGCCCATGGAAGGACAGATTTCCTTCAGAGATGGGCTGGCAGCCTCACATTCCTCATATCCAATTTCTCAGAATGTGTGTGTGTGTGTGTGTAAGTTGGGGGGGTCCTCCTGCCTCCCGGTATTCTATCTCCTTGGGGAAATGGAGGTAAGTCCATAGAGCCCCAGGGATTGGGCCTCCCTGGCAGCCCACACCCGCTCTGAGGCCTGGATCCTGGCAGCCTGGATGCTTTGATTCCAAGTCTACCCTGGAAATTCCCAGGCACAGCATGCCTGGAGGTGTGAGCCGCCTCTTAGAAGCTTTATAATCCTGGATAATGCTGCTGTAATTGGCATTGTTTTGCCTTTACAATCCTCTCATTACCTGAAAACTGACTTTGCAAATGGCTATATCTGGAGTGGGTTTTATTTTACCACTTTGAGGACCTTGAGGGGCTGAGGAGTGGGGGCATTTTCTCTGTCTCTCCCTTGCCTGCCCCATCTCCATCCCCCAGTGAGCTCCACAGGCCCAAGTGGGCCAGATCCTGGCCTTGGCTCAGGACATAGCCCTGTACCTTGCTCCCTGCCATGGGCTGATCCAGGGATGTCTCTTCTCAGATGCCCCTTCTGTCCCGCTGCCATCAAGTCCACCCATAAGAGCCTCCCTCCAACCCCTCCTCCTCCCAGCCATTCCCAGTCCAAACAAGGCTCACCTGATCTTTCTATAGCACATATCTGACCACATCATTCCTCTCTCAAAAGCCTGTCATACCTTATGGTAATGGTCAGTTCTTTCCAACAAGCCACCATCATTCAATGGGGAACAGTCTTCTCAAGAATTGGTGCCGGGAGAGCCAAACCTCTACATGACCCCTACCTCACACCCTATACCAAACTTCACAGTGGTTTCCACTGTCCACAGGATCAGGGCTCAACCCCTTCATCTCACATTCAGGGTTCTTACCACTCCTTCACTCTTTTTTTTTTTTTTTTTTTTTTTTGAGATGGAGTCTGTCTGTGAGGCCCAGGCTGGAGTGCAGTGGTGTGATCTAGGCACACTGCAATCTCCACCTCCTGGGTTCAAGCAGTTCTTCTGCCCCAGCCTCCCGAGTAGCTGGGACTACAGGCACATGCCACTACACCCAGCTAATTTTTTTTCTATTTTTAGTAGAGACGGAGTTTCACCATATTGGCCAGGCTGGTCTCAAACTCCTGACTTCAAGAGATCCACCTTGCTGGTATTACAGGTGTGAGCTACCACTCTCAGCCTTTTTTTTTTTTTTTTTTTTTTTTTGAGACAGGGTTTCTCTCCTATCACCCAGGCTGGAGTGCAGTGGCACAATCTTGGCTCACTGCAACCTCTGCCTCTCACTGCAACCTCTGCCTCCCAGGTTCAAGCAATTCTCCTGCCTCAGCTTCCCAAGTAGCTGGGATCACAGGTGTGTGCCACTATGCCTGGCTAATTTTTTGTGTTTTTAGTATAGACGGTTTCACCACGTTGGCCAGGATGGTCTCAAACTCCTGACCTCAAGTGATCCACCTGCCTCAGCCTCCCAAATTGCTGGGATTACAGGTGTGAACCACCATGCCTGGCCATCCCTTCATTCTTTTAACAACATTTGTTGCTCCAACTATGTGTCAAGCCCAGTGCTGTGGCTGGAATAAGAAATGGACAGTCCTATCTTCATGGAGTCTACCAGCTCATTTCTGACTGACTCCTACTGGCCCAAAGTCACCCCAGCTCCATTCATGCTTCCGTCCATGTCTGCTGTTCCCCAAGATGCTGAGCTCCCCACCTCTGAGCCTGAGCTCCTACCATTCTCCCTGCCCTGAGGCCCTGAACCCTTTTATTTGCCTGAGGAATTCCTGCTCAAATGCTACCTCCAGCCAGGCACAGTGGCTCACGCCTACAATCCCACCACTTTGGGAGGCCAAGGCAGGTGGATCACCTGAGGTCAGGAGTTCGAGACCATCCTAGCCAACATGGCAAAACCCCATCTCTACTAAAAATACAAAAATTAGCCGGGTGTGGTGGCACACACCACAGATATCAGCCACAGGGTAAGACTCAGTCTCAAAAAATAAAAGTAAAAATGCTACCTCCACCCTGAAGTCTTCCTTAAAGCCCCCTCCCACACCAAGCAGTTTACTCGATCCTCTTATTTCTTTGACCTCTTCGAACTGAATCAATTCACACACATCCATCTCCCCCCAGAATTTCCGAGTTTCCCAAGCATGGCAAATACCTAATTTGTCTCTCTTTGTCTGTGCCTGACTCACAGTAGGGGCTTAGGAGCTGTTTGTTCAAAACATAAAGGAGTCTTTTCCTTTACTGGTGATTCAACACCTGTTCTTAGTGAAAAGGGAGAATTTTTTTTTTCGATTTCCAGGAAGTGATCTTTAATTAGTATGTGACCCATTTTACATATGTGAAAATTGAGACAGACTGTTGCTGCACCCACACCACCAGGAGAAGCAAGGCAATGAAAAATGCAGGCTCTGGAAGGCCAGCAGCCTCTGCCTAATGGGGAGAGCTGGGGAGGCTCTGTGCTGAGCTGTTGGAGGCGAGGCCAGGCACAGGGGAAAGGCTGGCATCCCCTCCCCCACCTCCCTTGGATTCCTGGCTGCCAAGGCTGTCAAGAGGCTCTGAGGACACGTGCCTGCGTCAGGGGCCATGAGCCCTGTTAGGGTGGTTCTGCTAATTGATCCCAGAAGCCCTTGTGACTGCCAGGGGATGGCTCAGCGGACTCAGCAATGTCCTGACCGCTACCTCTTGCCTCACCAGATGGCCTCCCTCCTGCCGCAGCTGCCTCTAGGCTAGGCCACATGTCCCTCACCATTTGGGGCCTGGGACTCCCCCAAGTACCCAGCAGAACTGAGCCCGGCCAGGGGTAGGTGACAGAGGTGTGTGCGGAGCACTGGAGAAGCTCCATTTTTTCTCTTTCTCTAACTGATTGGATGGTTTTCAAAAAAATTTTTTTAATTTGTTCTTTTGGTGGTTGTTTTTTGTTTTTGTTTTTGTTTTTGTTTTTTTGAGACAGGGTCTCACTCTGTCATCCGGGCTGGAGTGCGGTGGTGCGATCACAGCTCACTGCAGCCTCAACCTCCTGGGCTCAAGTGGTCCTCTGCCTCAGTCTCCTGAGTAGCTGGGATACAGGTGCACACCATCACACCTGGCTAATTTTTTGTATTTTTCATAAAGACTGGGTTTTGCCACGTTGCCCAGGCTGGTTGCAAACACCTGAGCTCAAGCGATCCTGCCACCTTGGCCTCCCAAGTTCTGGGATTACCGGCATGAGCCATTGCTGCTTAGCCAGCACTCAACCTCAAATGCCCCCGCAGCTTCCTCCAGCAGCCCCACAATCTCCTGCCCCTTATGGGTGGGGAACCATGGCATGTCATGTGACGGCCGTGGAGCCAGGAGAGCTGCTGTCCTTCCTGACCCATTGGGACAAGTCTGTGCAGCTGAGTCTCAGGGATAAGGGTAGGACCCACAGCCAAGTGACCAGTTCCAGAAATATGGATGGTCATTGTGGTGCTCAAGACACCCCTGCCTTCTTCCTGGGTTCAAGCCTGGAGTTCAAGATTGCAGATTGCTTTAGAACTGCTAATGAGGGCCAGGCGCAGTGGCCCACACCTGGCCAACACAGTGAAACCCTATCTCTACTAAAAATACAAAGATTAGCCAGACGGCCAGGCACAATGGCTCTTGCCCGTAATCCTAGCACTTTGGGAGGCTGAGGTGGGTGGATCACCAGAGGTCAGGAGTTTGAGACCAGCCTGGCCAACATGATGAAACCCTATCTCTACTACAAATATAAAACTTAGCTGGGCGTGGTGGTAGGCGCCTGTAATCCCAGCTACTCAGGAGGCTGAGGCAGAAGAATTGCTTGAATCCAGGAGACTGAGGTTGCAGTGAGCCGACATGGTGCCACTGCTCTCCAGTCTGGGCGACAGAGTGAGACTCCGTCTAGAAAAAAAAAAAACTGCTGGCCGGGCACGGTGGCTCGCGCCTGTAATCCCAATACTTTGGGAGGCCAAGGTGGGCGGATCATGAGCTCAGGAGATAGAGACCATCCTGGCTAACACAGTGAAACCCCGTCTCTACTAAAAATACAAAAAATTAGCTGGGCAGGGCCCAGCGTGGTGGCTTGTGCCTGTAATCCCAGCACTTTGGGAGGCTGAGGCGGGTGGATCACATGGTCAGGACATCGAGACCATGCTGAAACCCCATCTCTACTAAAAATACAAAAAATTAGCCGGGCGTGGGTGGTGGGTGCCTGTCGTCCCAGCTACTCGGGAGGCTGAGGCAGGAGAATGGTGTGAACCTGGGAGGCGGAGCTTGCAGTGAGCAGAGATAGCACCACTGCACTCCAGCCTGGGCGACAGAGTGAGACTCCGTCTCAAAGAAACAAACAAACAAACAAACAAAAACCCCAAAAAACTGCTAATGGGTATGGGGATTTTTCATGAGGTAATGGAAATGTTCTGGAATGCGACAGCAGTGATGGTTAGACAACCTCGAGAATATGCTAAAATTCATTGAATTGTACACTTTAAAAGGGTAAATTTTATAATATGTGAATTACATTTCAATAACACAAACCAAAAATAAACCAAAAAAATTGCCCTACTTAAACACCTTCTGTTGTCCCCTGTTCATTACCCTTAGGACAGAGCACACACACACTTCCCTGGGACATGCTTCAGCTTCTTCCTCCACCTGCCCTGCCCGTCCCCTTTCCTGCCATTCCTCCCTTCCTCCTACAGAAGGGCCCTGCTGGAGCCTCTTTCAAGGTCCAGGCTCTGGCACATGAAACTCCCTCTACCTGTGTGACAGTTAAATGGCTATTGAGTTTTTATCTGTGGTGGTAAGTAAGCATTGATCCCATTTTGCAGATGAGGAAACTGAGCCTCAGAGAGCTATAACAACTCGCCCAAGGTCACGTAGCTGGCAGATGGTGCAGTTGAGATTCAGACCCCAGCAGTGGCTTCAGAATCCATGATCTGAACCACTTTGGTTGGTGGCCTTCTGTGGTAGGCTGAAGAATCCCACGATCGCCAAGATGTCCACATCCTAATCCCTGGAACCTGTGAATGTTACCTTATATTGCAAAGGTGCTGCAGATGTGATTAAGGATCTGGAGATGAGGAGATTATCCTGGATCATTACAATCACAAATGCCCTTATAAGAGGGATGCAGAGGGAGATTACAGACCAAAGGCAGAAGGCGGTGTGATGATGGAAGCAGAGAAAGAGGTCTGAAGATGCTACGCCGCTGGTTTTGAAGGTGGAAGAAGACGCCACAGCTGGGGAATGGAGCCCCAGAGGCAGGAGAGGGCAGGGAAACAGATACTCCTCAAAGCCTCTGGAGGGAACGTGGCCCTGTGAACAGCCTGGTTTCTGCATGTTGAAACTGATCCTGAATTTCTGGTCTTGAGAACTGTAAGAAAATAAATTGTGTGTTGTGGGTTTTTAAAATATAATTTTTTTCGGCCGGGCGCGGTGGCTCAAGCCTGTAATCCCAGCACTTTGGGAGGCCGAGGCGGGCGGATCACAAGGTCAGGAGATCAAGACCATCCTGGCTAACCTGGTGAAACCCCGTCTCTACTAAAAAATACAAAAAATTTGCCGGGCGTGATGGTGGGCGCCTGTAGTCCCAGCTACTCGGGAGGCTGAGGCAGGAGAATGGCGTAAACCCGGGAGGCGGAGCTTGCAGTGAGCTGAGATCCGGCCACTGCACTCCAGCCTGGGCGACAGAGCGAGACTCCGTCTCAAAAAAAAAAAAAAAAAAAAAAAAAAAAAAAAAAAAAATATATATATATATATATATATATATATATATATACATTTTCTTTTTTCTCCCAGCTTCTCAGTAGGGATAATGTGTGTTGTTTTAAGTCACCAGGTTTGTGGTGATTAGTTACAGCAGCCATAGAAAATGAAGACACAGGCCAGGTGCGGTGGCTCACGCCTGTAATCCCAGCACTTTGGAAGGCTGAGGGCAGGTGGATCACCTGAGATCAGGAGTTTGAGGCGAGCCTGGCCAACATGACGAAACCTTTCTCTACTAAAAATACAAAAATTAGCCAGGTGTGGTGGTGCATGCCTGTAGTTCCAGCTACTCAGGAGGCTGAGGCAGGAGAATCGCTTGAACCTGGGAGATGGCGGTTGCAATGAGCCAAGATCACGCCACTGCACTCCAGCCTGGGTGACAGAGCAAGACTCTATCTCAAGGAAAGAAAGAGAAAGAAAGAAAGAAAGAAAGAAAGAAAGAAAGAAAGAAAGAAAGAAAGAAAGAAAGAAAGAAAGAAAGAAAGAAAGAAAGAAAGAAAGAAAGAAAGGAGGGAAGGAGGGAGGGAGGGAGGGAGGGAGGGAGGGAAAGAAGGAAGGAAGGAAGGAAGGAAGGAAGGAAGGAAGGAAGGAAGGAAGGAAGGAAGGAAGGAAGGAAGGAACTGAAGACACTTTCCCTCCTAGAAGAGCCTATTCTGCTTCCCAGGCTGGACCCCTCTCTGAGAGGCTCTCCTGCCCCCCGGTCAGTGGCCCACCCTGTTTTGTGCTCCTTGGGGATGCTTCCTATGGCCTCTGACCCGGGAGCTTGCCTCGGTCATGACCTCCGTGCTCACCCTGACCTTGGGCTTCTTCTCCAACTCTCAGCACTGACCTCACCAGGCTGCAGTCGTTTTCCAGTTGCCCAGGGGCAGGCACCAGCTCTGGGGCAGTGTGGAGGAGGAAAGTGAGGCTTGAAGGGGGTCACTGAATGCTCAAGGTCACTCAGCTGGCAAGTGGCAGAGCCGCTGAATGTGTGGCCAAGAGATGACCAGGGCACCCAAGCCGAAGGGCTTGTGAGGAAAGAGGCCACACGGGCTGCCCACTGCCCCTAGGTTCCAATCCAGGCACCCATCTGGGCCCGCATAGAATTGGACCATTCTTGGTGGGCTCAGCTTTAGGAAAACCTGATAGCAAATTCCAAACCAATAAGAGCAAATAAATGAGGGGTGATTACCGACAATAAGAGAGGATACACTGCAGGGTGCCTCCAAATCGCATCTCCTCCAGTACGTTTTAAGTGCTTTATAGGTCATTAACTACTTGACAGAGAGAGCCTGACACTTAAAGCAAAGAATTTGGTAGCTCTGCCAGGGAAAATCAATCAGAAATGAAGCTAGAGCATCAGTGGTGTTAAGATGTACCGGGTGGGCCAACGAGATTCAATTTACACAGAATTTTAAGACCCTCTCCATTGTGTAAAGTAAGGCACACTGGTATTTGAAGCCATTTATAAATCCCAAACTAGAATTTAGAAACACTTAACCTCTCCCCTGCCATTTTTGTATGTGTGTGGATGTTAATGAAATATTTCAAAGACATAGAAAAGTACAAAGATAAGCTTAAGCATCTAAGTCTCCCATCTGACTCTGTCAAATGAAATATTGCAGCTATGACTGAAGCACCCCCTTGTTTGTTTTGTTTTGTTTTGTTTTGTTTTGTCTTTTTTTGAGATGGAGTCTTCCTCTGTCACCCAGGCTGGAGTGCAATTGTGCTATCTTGCCTCACTGCAACCACCACCTCCCAGGTTCAAGCGATTCTCTTGCCTCAGCCTCTCACGTAGCTAGGACTATGGATGCATGCCACCATATCCGGATAATTTTTGTATTTTTAGTAGAGACAGGGTTTCACCATGTTGGCCAGGCTGGTCTTGAACTCCTGAGCTCAGGTGATCCACCCGCCTCGGCCTCCCAGAGTGCTGGGATTACAGGGGTGAGCCACTGCGCCCAGCCAACAGTTGCACCTTTAGAAAGAGGGTGCTTTGGATGGATGCAGTGGCTCCTGCCTGTGGTCCCAGCACTTTGGGAGGCCAAGGCAGGAGGATCACCTGGGGTCAGGAGCGCAAGACCAGCCTGGCCAACATGGTGAAATCCTGTCTCTACTAAAAATACAAAAAGTAGTTGGGTGTGGTGGTGCACGCCTGTAGTCCCAGCTACTAGGGAGGCTGAGGCAGGAGAATTGCTTGAACCCAGGAGGCAGAGGTTGCAGTGAGCAGAGAGGTTGCAGTGAGCGGAGATCATGCCACTGCACTCCAGCCCGGCAACAGAGCGAGACTCCGTCAAAAAAAAAAAAAAATTGGTGGCCTGTGGTGGCATGCACCTGTAGTCCCAGCTACTTGGGAGGCTGAGGCAGGAGAATCACTTGAACCTCGGAGGTGGAGGTTGCAGTGGGCCAAGATTGTGCCACCACTGCACTCCAGCCTGAGAGACAGAGCAAGACACCATTTAAAAAATTAAAAAATAAGTGAACCTGTTTTTCCTTCCTGGCTTTTCAAATCCTTTCTGTCTTCTGGCTCTGCCTTGTCAGGGAGACCTAAGCTGACCACCCACTCCTGTCCAAGACATCACTCCTTCCTCTGAAATCAGACTGCAATTACTGCCTCTTTAATTAACTTGGCAATTAATCACCAGCTGCTTATGAAACAGCTTTTATTGTCCTTGTCCATCTTGGGATGTGGGTGGGAGTGAGGACCAGGGAGGAAGAGGGAGGAGGGGCGGGCAGGCAGGGCCCTCCTCTGGCACCAGGCTGGGCAGGGCTGGCTGAGAAGTCCTGATGTCCAGAGGGTCAGCTGCCTCCCATCTCTGTTTCCGCAGCTGCCAGGCACCAGGATCTGTGGAATCCCAAGAGAACAGTGGGCAGTGACAGGGGCATCCACCTTGGGCGGCCCTGGGGCCTCTGCTCTTGCTGTTCCCTTCTAATCAAAATGTTCTTTCCTCATTGAGCCTTGTTGAATTGTGTCCCCCAGAAAGATATGTTGAAGTCCTGACTGCCGATGCCTGTGAATGCAACCTGATTGGGAAATAGGGTCTTTACAGATGTAATCATCTTAAGATGAGGTCATACTGGATTAGGATGGGGCCTAAATCTAATGACTGATGTCCCTGTAAGAAGGCCATGTAAAGACAGATGCAGGGAGAACTCATTCACCACACCATCAAGCCAGCTCCTCCTCTTCATGCCTCAATCTGGCTGCCTATGGGAGACAGGCTCTCAGACAGCATTTTTCTAGTTGATTAACCCTTCCCTGCCCAACTCCAGGAGAAGCTTCTACACCTTCCTTTGTCAGAGGAAGCCCTCTCCCCCATCCCATTTCATACATCATCTCTCAATCAAAAGAACCTTATTGGGGGGCCATCTCAAGGACCCCCTTCCCGTCAGAGAACAGCAGCCGGCAAGTCAGTCTGCTTCAAGATCCTTCCACGGGAAAATCCACCCCAAATGCCCCAAACTATCAAGAGTGGGCAATGCAGCCTGGGTTGAGCAGAGTGCTTCCAACTTCCCCTGTGATAGGGGTGCAGTGGGGGACAGGGGGTGGGTTCCCAGGAAGGGAAAGAGCCCGGCAGGTTACCAGGAATTTAACATGGAAGCAGAGGCTGTGTCATTCATACTGCCAAGCACAGTGCTGGGTATAGCATGCTCAAGCATGTTCATTGAAATGACACTTTTTTTTTTTTTGAGACAGAGTTTCGCTCTTGTCGCCCAGGCTGGAGTGCCAGTGGCATGATCTCAGGTCACTACAACCTCTGCCTCCTGGGTTCAAATGATTCTCCTGCTCCAGCCTCTCGAGTAGCTGAGATTACAGGCGCCCACCAGCATGCTCAGTCAATTTTTGTATTTTTTAGTAGAGATGGGGTTTCACCATGTTGGCCAGGCTGGTCTCGAACTCCTGACCTCAGGTTATCCACCCACTTCGGCTTCCCAAAGTGCTGGGATTACAGGCGTGAGCCACCGTGCCCTGCCGAAATAACTTTTTTTTTTTTTTTTTTTTTTTGAGATGGAGTCTCCCTCTCTCACCCAGGCTGGAGTTCAGTGGCGCCATCTCGGCTCACTGCAAGTTCCGCCTCCCAGGTTCACGCCATTCTCCTGCCTCAGCCTCCCGAGTAGCTGGGACTACAGGCGCCCACCAACATGCCCGGCTAATTTTTGTATTTTTAGTAGAGATTTTTTTTTTCTCTGTCACCCAGGCTGGAGTGCAAGTGGTACAATCATAACACTGCAGCCTCCAACTCCTGAGCTCAAGTGATCCTCCCACATCAGCCTGTCAAGTAGCTGGGACTACAGGTGCACACCACCATGCCCAGAAAACTTTTCAATTTTTTTTTTGTAGAGACGGGGTTTCGCCATGTTGCCCAGGCTGGTCTCGAACCCCTGGGCGCAAGCGTTCCTCCCACCCTGGCCTCCCCAAGTGCTGGGATTATAGGCGTGAGCCACAGGGCCTGGCAGTAATAATCCATCTTCTAACCTATCTTGTGCTCTAACACAACACTCTTGATAAACGGGAAACTGAGCTCTGACACTGCACAGGGCATCGCTGTGTAGAGGATCTGAGATCCAGCGATGTAAGCATGTCCCAGCATCAGTTCAGCCATTCATTCCCAGGTGACCGAATTTCTCTGCGCCTCGGTTTCCTCATCCTTGGGAGAGAATAGTAATATCATCTCGTAGGGATGGGAGAGAATAGTAATATCATCTCGTAGGGATGTTGCCAACATTAAAGATAGCTCTAAACACCTGTATGCATGTTTTCCACTAATTCATTCAACTAACGCGTTTTGAGCCCGTACTGTGTGCCAGGCCCTGGGGAGACAGTGGTGAGCAGCACGAACCCCATGTCCCTATCTCCAGGTACTGTTTGGTAGAGAAGGACAGGGAAATGCAGGTAGCGTTATGATAGGGAGCACGGAAGCAGAGAGGAAAAGGCCGCAGAGTTCAGAAAGGTCCGAAAGAGCAGCGGTCGCCGCCAGAGGGAAAAGGCAAAGAATGAAATCCACAAACCCCCATCCCCACGGCCTTAGCCTCTTCTTTGTCTCAGCCAATCAGACGTCAGTATTGCTGGCCGACCGACCAATCAAGAGCTGGAACAGGAGCCCTAGTCTCAGGCCCGATTTCCCGGGGGAGGGCGGCCGGAACCGGCGCGCCCCGCCCCTGCCCCGACCACGCCCCGCCCTCCCCGCCCCAGACCACGCCCCGCCGCGGCCAGCGTCGCCCGCCCAGAGCCCCGTGGCCAGCGGCCGGCCGCGGGGCTGTTTTGTCCTGAGGGCCAGAGAAAGGGAGAAGCGGGTGGGGGGACAGCCACGTGGCCGCAGGAGGATTTACAACATTTTCTTTCGCCATCGACGATATCGCAAAATGTGTGAGAGTGGCGGCGGCGCAGCCCGGACCGGAGCGTGAGGGCGCGGGCCAGGTAAGCAGCCCCGGCAGTTTCGCCGCGGACGGGACCCGGGGGCGACCGCGGGCACCGGCCACGCGCAGCGGCTCCGCGGGATCTCGGCCGGGTCCGCGCTCTGAAGGGTCTCGAGAGCCATGGGTGGTGCAGGTGGGGCCCTCGAGCCGAAGCATCTCCGGTGACCCGGGGTTGCCGAGGAGGTGTAGACCAGCACAAGTGGTCCGGCCGGGGCGCCTCCGAATCCGGGGGTGGTCAAGACGGATCCCTAAGGCTGAGGTCGGCAGTCCCGAGGACTCGCAGCTGCTGAGCCTGTGGAGACGCGGACCCGTGACCGAGGCACCCTCCAGCAACCCAGGGGCAGGTGAGACCGTGTAGACGTGCGCTTGCGGTTGAACCGCGAGCAGGTGTAGACGCGGGCGGGTTCTGGACGCGGAAAGTTTGCCAGAGCGCGCTGAGCGGGCTGGCTGGGAGGACGGGTCTGGGCGTAGGCGGAGCCGCGCCTCCGAGGGGCGAGGCTCACATCTGGGGCGGGGACGGGACCCACCTGTGGGGTCTCAGTCGCCCCCCAGGGCAGAAGCTCCTTGGGCGAACTCCAAACTCCAGCCTCAGCGGCTGGAATTCGGGTGCCCCCTTCCTCGGGAGCTGCAGAAGCTGCAGCTGAGGCGGGAGAGGGATTCGGGGCGACAGCGAGACCAGAGGGGGCTTATTCTGAGTCTTTTAGACGGGATTACCAAGCGCTCACTCCCCGGGGAAGCCTGAGGAGTCTCCACCTCACTTGTGAGGAAGCTGAGGGGCGGAGAGGCCAATTTGGCACCCGTCCCACGCTGGTAATAAGACCGGGGGACTCAAACCCCATTTGTCCTGGCTCCTCTTCTCCTTCCACCTCCGCCTCAGTGAGGAGAAAGGGTGCTAGCCATGGGGGTAGTGCAGGTGAGACCTGGGGCTGGGATTCAGGGAAGCCCTGGATTGAGACCCTTGGATCTGCTGGGGGCGAATCCCACTGCCTCTCTGTGGCTCCAGGTGACCCCGCAGCACTGGGTGAGAGAATGAACGCAGGAGGGAAGCTGGTGGCAGAGAGTACTGGGCAGAGGGTGCTAGTGCCCACCTGCTTTGTGCCCAGGGGTGCTGTGCCTAGAGCGCTTCGGGTGGGGCAGAGTATTTATGCCACACTCTCTCCTCTTGGGGAAGGAAGACAGCCTACCACAGAATCTGCCACAGGACAAGGGCAGAAGGTTTTCCCTTGGCTGGAGGAGATACCCGCATTTCTAGGGAGGTTCTTGGGGAGGCTCAGCTTCATCTCCCATCACCTTCTGTCCCTTTGCCCCCGTTCCTACTCCCACATCCTCCTGTCCTGGGATTTCTCCCACTACAGGGCCTTTTGCACATGTCGTTTATTCTTTTGATCAACAAATAGTCACAAATAGGCAGTGTAGACCACCACAGGTGGTCTGGCACACCTACTAAGTGCCGGCCACGCGCAATTCAGCAGTGACTAAGACAGGCCTGGCCTCTGCCCTCATAGGGCTTCCAGACAAAGGCAGGGACATAGATGAACAACAGAAAGTCAAGAAGGGGACCAGGGTATGGGGAGGGGAGGTGACCTTAGGAGGATATCAGAGAGGGACTCTGCAAGGATGACAGTGAGTCAGAACAATTAATACTCCTCATCCTTTGGGCCCCAGCACCAATGTCACCTCCTCCTGGAAGCCTTCCCTGACCTCCCTGACTTGATGATTCCACTATGATGGACTCTCACAGCATGGGACCACCCCCTCCATGGACACTTTTATGCCATTGATTGGTCAATGTTTAGCTCCCTCTATTGATTGTAAGTGCCATGAAGGCAGGACCCAAATCTCTTCTGGGTGGATGGTAGGCAGAGCGAATAAAAGATGGGTAGGATTTCCCCAGAAAAACAGGAGCGGCTCAGCCAGGTCAGGCATCCAGATGGCAGAAACTTTTCTTTCCTCTTCCCTGGCCCGAGTCCTGGGCTCCACACCCCATTTGCCGTTCACAGAAACAAAGTAAAAGAAACCAGCAGGCCTTGTGAAGGGAGAGGCCTGGCACAGCCTGGCCACTGCAGTGCCAAGGCTGGCCGGCTGCAAGGAGAGTGGACCTGCCAGGGGAGGCCCAGGGCAGGCGCTAGTCCTGTTCCCTGAGCTCAGACTGGCCTGTCTCCTCTTTCTTCTGTCCCATCTCTTGGAGACTTGTCTCCTTCAAGTGCTGCTCTGGGAGAAGGTGGTGGCCGACGGGGCCCCCAGAGTAGCTGGGATATAGGACCACAGTGACTGCCCGGCCTCCCCCATCCTGGTGGGCAGGGCCCTGGGCAGCACCGCTCTGACCCAGAGTCAGGTCTCCGAGCCAGCAATTGCTGCTCAGTTGACCCACAGCTCATTGAAACTCACTTGGAAATTAGGAACCTGGCTCAGGGGGACTGATTCTTTTTTTTTTTTTTCTTTTGCATGGTTTCTATACACAGTGAATCCTCCCTCCCCTGGCTCCATCGGACCCGTGTGCCTGGCACCTTTCCTGGGGCAGATGAAGCCCTTGCAGATGCCTAACAAAGCTTTTCTTCAGTCTCGCACACCCCCCACTGCCCCACTTCAGGAGCTTCGAGTGGCCGCCACGCACAGCTAGAGAGACAGTCAACTTGCTTTATTCAGGCTCTGGCGAGGACAGAATAAGAGCAGCCTCCCCACCCACCCACCTGGCCAGCAAGCCTGCTGCCTGGAATGGCTGTAAAAAATTAATTTACAATGATTGACTCCCTTTTGTTCTGTGGGGATCTGCATTTTAAATATGTATTTAGATCAGATTCACAATTCACAGTTAAACCTCAACTGCCTCCCCCAACCCAGCAGAAAGAGTACAGGATTCAGACTCAGGTGAACAGAAGGTCAGGCCGAGTTCTGCTAATGATGAGCTGTGTGGCCTTGGGCAAATTACTTAAGCTCTCTGCACCTCCACTGGCTTCTTTGGAAACTGAGGTTAAGGATAATCCCTCCCTCACAGAGTGCTTCGAGGATTAAATTAGATAAGTTCAGGAAGACCTGTGCAGTGCCAGACCTGTGTTTTCTTTTCCCTGTACTGGCTGTCCTGCTAATTAGCCTGGTGACCCTGGGCAGGCCACTCAGCCACCCCTGGCCTCAATGTCCTCATCTGTAAAGGCTGGGGGTGGGGATTGTGGTAGGAGATGAAGGCACAAATACCGCCCCCCAGCCCCTTCCACACCCCCACCTCCTCCTGCCCTCTCCCCACCAGAGACGATACTGTCCCCCCCCCTCCAACCACTTCTTGTTATCTGAGCTCTGGGTTTTAATTGGCGATGGCCCCTCCCCAGCTGCCTCTCCTCGCAGCTCCCTGTGAAGTCTCAGGCTTGCAGCCCTGAGGGGCCTGCAGTTCCTGGCTCATTTTCAGGGGCAATTAGCTGTGATGTCACAAGCCTAGGTGGTGGCCTCCGTGGGGCAGATGCTTAGCCAGGCCACCAGGAGGCCAGGACCCTGCTCCATCTGTGACCTGCGGGGCTCCCCCAGGCTCCAGGGGTCCCCATTACCAGTAGCAGGGAGGCAGGGCTCCCAGGCAAAGCCATTTCCATTTCTGCACTTGATGGCTCCTTGAAGCCCAGTCTGCGTGTAAATGAGTTCTACCCTGTGCTTTTGTTGGCAACTGTCAGCTCCCTGGAAGCAAGGGGCTTTGTCAGGAAGAACAAAGCTGTGTGGTGTTTTTCTGATTTGGGGGGAAGCATTCTCTTGGGGGAGAGCTCAGCGCTTCTCAGTGTCGGTCTCCAGCCCTGGTTCTCAGACTTGGTGGTTTTGTTTTGGGTTTTTAAGTCCTATGGCTTAAGAGTCACATATGTTTGTGTGTGTGTTGGCTGAGGGTGTTTTGTTTTTTTTTTTTTTTTCCTCCTTTTTGGCTTACATAGCGTTCCAGAGACTGAACTTCTCAAATCACTGCTTCAACAGCTTTTAAAATCTGGACCTAGTTACTCCTGTCATCCATGTGTAAAGATTTAGAAAAAAATCCCAAACCCAAGGGTGGGCAGCCGCGAGGATATACAGCTCCTGGCACTGTGCGCTCACCGGAGACCTGAGGTCAAAGCCCAAAACGCTGAGCACCTCCTGGGAGGCGGGAGCACGGTCTGCTCAGTGCCAGACATCTGGATATTGAGAAAACATCTGGGTAGCTGGGGTTTTCAGGTTTCTGCCTGACATTTAATATCACAAACATTGTGCCTGCTCCTGTCCCCCGCCAGCCACGCGGCTTCTCCTCCCAAACACACCCAGCCTCTTCCCCTGCCTTCCTGATGGGTAAGAAACATCCATTCTTTCCAATTCCCCAGCGTTTTCCCCCTACCGGAAATCTGATGGGCTTATGACATCATGGCTGGCTGCTGAGCGATGAAGTGGATGCCACAAAGAAATCCGACATATCAGATAGATTCTGAAATCGGTTTCCCTCCAGCTGTAGTAACAGGCGTGAAGTCAGGAGAATTTGAGCTTTGTTTAAAAAAAAAAAAAAAAAAAAACCATAACAAAGTCTTGCCCTGTATTAAATGCAATTTTCTTAAAAACAAGCAAACCTTTTGGACATCATTTTATTTTAATAGAAATGCTGAGTTTTATGAAACTAAAGTGGCTAATAAATCAGACCTGAAGCTTTGTGTGAGCATTCCGTTTCTGTTGAGTGTTTGTGTCCTTATTCACTAATAAAAGAGGAGCTAGGAATGGTTTATCTCTCTTCATTATTCAAATGAGATAGCTTTTTTATTTTTTTAGGCCAATAAAATTCACAGGGTAAATTGCTGGTTTATGTTTTTCCAGGAATCCATTTTTATGAAGCGACCCTGGACCTCACCGGTCTGCAGACACTATATTCCCCTTGGCTGGTTTTCCTGGCTGTGAAGCCCTTAAGAGAATGCAGTAAAGGTTTTCAGTCTCCTAGCTGGGCTCAGGGGATGACCGGCTGTCAGCAGGGCGGGACCAGGACTGGTGGGCGAGGCACTTCTTGGGATGAGAAACCTCTTTGAAAGGAGAGAGTCAAGAGAGGAACAGAAGTAAAGGGACCTGGGGGCCGGGCGCGGTGGCTCATGCCTATAATCCCAGCAATTTGGGAGGCCAAGGAGGGCAGATCACTTGAGGTCAGGAGTCCAAGACCAGCCTGGCCAACACGGCAAAACCCCATCTCTACTAAAAATACAAAAAATTAGCCAGGAGTGGTGGTGCACGCCTGTAACCCCAGCTACTTGGAAGGCTGGGATAGGAGAATTGCTTGAACACGGGAGGCGGAGGTTCCAGTGAGCTGAGATCATGTCACTGCACTCCAGCCTGGGTGACAGAGGGAGACTCCATCTCAGAAAAAAAAAAGAAGAAGAAGAAGAAGTAAAGGGACCTGGGACATGAAGCTTAGGGGCCTGGGAGGGGGAATACATTTTCTTCCTCCTCAAAAGACAGCGAGGACCTCAGAAATAACTCCAGGCTGAGGGAACCTCATTATTCACCTCTGAAATAGGCTCGGGTGCAAGATTCCACGTGTCGTGCCTGCCACGCACCCAGCACAGGGATGTCCCAGACCTGGGCTGAGGTCCCAGCTGCTCCAGAGGCAAGCTTCGGGGCCCTGGGCAAGTCACACCACCTTTCGTCTTCTTTCCCTGGAAGTGGGCACAATGGCCCCCACCCTGCCTGTTGAGAGAACAGCAGTGCTGGATGTGTCACACCATGCCCGGCTCTGAGGGCATCTGAGGCTCTGAGGGCATCTCAAAGGGCTCCGAGGCCATTCTCATAGCTGGGAGAGGCCAGTGTGGATTCTGGAGTTGAATCCCCAGCCTGGGCTTGACTCCTGGCTCTGTCACCTGCTATCTGCAAGACAACATTGATCTGTGTGACATTCACTGTGCCTTGGTGTCCTCACTTGTCAAACAACAATAATAATAATAGGACCGGCCTCACACGTGAGACTGCTGTGAGGATGAGTGGCCTCAGAAGACCTGGACTCACCAAGCATTAGCTTCATGAGTGTGTCTTGGGCCCAGGAGGCAGGTTGCTGGCTAGGACCCTCCGGCCTAGGATGGGAGGGGGTGTACCAAGCCGAGCACAGGCAGAGGCTAATCAAGGACTGACAGGAACATCTACTCCTCTCTCTGCAGAACTTTCCATGACTCCAATCGCCCAAAGGGAATGAAGTCCTCTCATTTTCTGGGCCCCCGGCTCCTGTCCCCGAGGCCTCATGTGCTGTTCCCCTCTGCCGGTGATCTGTCCCTCCTCGCAGGCAGCTTTGGATGCAACGCTAACAGGCAGTTGACGTTTATGGGGCACCTGCCATCGTGTGGCTCAGCGCAGTTTCCGTGGATTAATTCATTTGATCCCCACACAAACCCATGAAGGGGGATAGTTAGCATTCCTGTCAGCAATGGAGACCTCAGAGGTTAAGTGTCTTGCTCACAGTCCCAGAGCCCAGATTGAAACCAGGGTTGGGCTCCTGCACCGTCCACTTAACCTCGGCTCCGCTGGGCCTTCTTCCTCCACTTTCTCGCCTTCCCAAAACACACATCTCCATCTGCTAAGATTTCCACCACCTCGCCCAAGAGTTCTTCCCAGCTCCCCCTCCACAGTGCCACCCGAGAAATGCTGGTGGTGCCCCACGTGCCCCTCAGGGTGTGGCTCTCTATGATTGGCCCTAGGCCCCTTGTACGCCTCTCCTGGAGGCTGGGAGCTGGGCTGTGGCCTGTAATGTGTCCCCTGCAGGCCCAATGAGCAGGCATTTACTGAGGACCTACTGTGTGCAGGACATGGGAACTCATACAGCAGGTGCCCACACCGGCCTGGATTTCTCTCCCAAAACCTAGACCTGTCCAGCCAACAGCTTGTGCCACTTCTTCACGTGGATGGCCAGTGGGCAGCTCCGCGTCAGCCAGTCACAAATCTCTCTCCTCCATTTGCCCTTCACTTGCTCAGGCCAAAAACCTTGGGATTATTCCTGACCCTTAACTCCTCCTCTGTCTCTATCTCAGCAATCCACCCTTCCTTCCATCTCCACTGCACCACCGGCACTGCCCGTCTGGATGGCACAGCAGCCTCCTCGTGGGTCTCCCTGCCTCCTCTAACCTGTGGAATTCATTCTTCACATAGTAGCAGAGTGGTCCTATTAGAACTTCAGTCAGCTCTTGCTCACCGCTGCCCAGAGCTCTGCAATGACTCTCAGGCATTCAGGGTCAGGGAGGGCGCTGTCAGTGGCCCCAGCTTGTTCCCTGTCAGACCTTGGCTCCTGCCCCCCCGGGTCAGGGAGGGCGCTGTCAGTGTCCCCAGCTTGTTCCTGTCAGACCTCGGCTCCTGCCCCCCAACTCCCTCATGGATCTTGCTATTCCTGCAACATGCCGTGTGCAGTCCTGCCCCAGGGCCTTTGCATGTGCTGCTCCCTCTCCCCAGTATACTCTTTCCTCTGATATTTCCATCACTCCCCCGTTCGCTTCTTCCAGTGCTCTGATCAAATGTTACCTGTGTGGCTGGCATCGTGGCTCAAGCCTGTAATCCCAGCATTTTGGAAGACGCAGGCGGGAGGATCGCTTGAGCCCAGAAGTTTGAGACCAGCCTGAGCAACATGGCGAGACCCCTTCTCTACAAAAAATAAAAATCAACTGGGCGCGGTGGTGTGCGCTTATAGACCCAGCTACTCTGGAGGCTGAGGTAGGAGGATCGCTTGAGCCCCAGAGATAGAGGCTGAAGTGAGCTATGATGGTGCCACTGCTCTCCAACCTAGGTGACAGAGCAATACCCTGTCTCTTAAAAAAAAAAAAAAAAAATGACCTGCTCAGAGAGACCTTCCCTTATGACCCTCCCCATCCTTTCCCCCCTCCCCCCTTTTTTTTTTTGGCAGAATCTCACTCTGTTACCCAGGCTGGAGTGCAGTGGTGAGATCTCAGCTCACTGCAGCCTCCGCCTCCCAGATTCAAGTAATTCTAATGCTTCAGCCTCCTGAGTAGCTGGGATTACAGGCATCCG
Source organism: Macaca nemestrina (assembly GCF_043159975.1). Taxonomy (NCBI): domain Eukaryota; kingdom Metazoa; phylum Chordata; class Mammalia; order Primates; family Cercopithecidae; genus Macaca; species Macaca nemestrina. The sequence goes on along the minus strand of NC_092139.1, from coordinate 110,078,604 downwards.
CCACCATGCCCAGCTAATTTTTGTATTTTTTAGTAGAAACAGGGTTTCACTGTGACCTCAGGTGATCCTGAGGTGACTCCTGACCTCAGGTAATCCGCCTGCCTCAGCCTCCCAAAGTGCTGGGATTACAGGTGTGAGCCACTGCGGCTGGCCCTTCCCCCACTCTTTGCTCTCTGTAGCATCTATGCCACTGGCCCTTGGCTTGAACATGTGCATACTTGTCACTAGAATGTCACCTGAGTCAGAGCAGGGCCCTGCCTGTTTTCCCACTGCTGTATCCCAGGTCCCCCACACAGGGCAGTTGCTCAATAAACATTTGCTGAATGAAAGGATAGCTGGATGGGTGCCGTGCAGGGACAGCCGGTATCGAATACCCGGTCTGCCACAGGTTCTGTGTTGGGTGCTGAGGCGACATGTGTAAACAAGTCCCCTGAGAGCCCTCATCTGGGGAAGGAGAGAGACACTGAGATAGAAATCACAAAGCGGGTGGAGTGGGGCAGCCTCCGGGAGTGGGCTCCGAAGAGGAGGTGGTCTAGCCGAACAGAGGGAGCTCCCCCAAGGAGGGGCATCCCCAGGTGAGCTGAAAGGTGAAGAGGAATTGGATGAGGAGGCAGGTCAGGGGGACAGTGTGCTTCAGAACCTAAGGACAGGGCTGGAAGGATGGCAAGAGTAGGGGACTTAAGGTTCAGTAAGATCCAGCTGGGCAGAGAGAGGGCACCGTAACCCCAGATTGGGATTATGGAGTGGGCGAAGGCCCCGAGGTGGGTCTGTGCTGGGCATGTGTGTGGGGATGGATTGGGGGAAGGACGTAAGTGCCAGGAGGAGGAGCAGAGGCTTGGAGTGGAATCTCAGCTCTCATCCTCCAGCTGTGTGATCCAGCACACATCGCTCCCTCTCTCTGGGCCTCAGTTGCCCCATCAGTGACTCCTGATCACGTACATGCTTCCCCGCTGCAGTGCCCTGCCTCACAAAGAGGGAGAGACGTAAGCCTGGAAGGCCCCAGAGGAGAGAGAAGTCTGCCAGGAACAGCATGGTGAGCAGGGGGAACAGAATGTGCCAAGACGTGGGGCCCTTCTCCTGAGCTACGTTTCTCCAGTCCCTCCTTCAGTGCAGAGAGGCAGGGAGGACCGTGATGGGGTGACCTGGCTGTCCCCAGCGGGGCCCAGGCCTGGGGCGTGCTTGGCTCTGCACTTGAGGGGCCGCTCTGTTTTGGGCCTCACACACTGTCGAACACCACAGCCCCGGGAGACAGGGCCTTCCTCTAAGCTGCAGATGCCAGGCTGAGAGCAGCGAGGTAACCAACAGCTACACCAAACATGTGGCTGGTAAATGGCAGACAAAGGACTTGAACCCAGCCCTGTCTGGCCCCACTTCCTGCTGTCCTTTAGCAAGACTGAGCCACATCCTCTGGGAGGGCCAGGTCTGGGAAGAGGCAGTAGAGTGCAGGTGAAATGCCCACTCACCACGGGCTCATGAGCCGTGGTCCCCACTCCGTCCCTCCCCTGGACTGCCCTGATCACGGCCACTTTCTCCTTTGGGGAAGGTGAGTTGGGTCCCTGGAAGACCCTCTGAGCCTCTCCTCTTGGCTGCAGCTTCTCGGAGGACTCAGGATGCTCCTAGAATATTCCAGGTTTATTAATGCCCTAACGCCTCACAACCATCCCTTGTGGCAGGGGCTGTTGTAACCCTGTTTTACAGCTGGGGGAACTAAGGCTCAGAGAGGAGCTACCCAGGGGAGGCATAATGGCTTATTGGGGTGTCCTGCTGTGCACAAGCTCTGAAGGCTGTTTTGGGGACAGAGTGCTCAGCCCTACGGTGGGAGTTTCAGGAGGCCAATTTCAGTCTCCATGGAGAAGAGTTTTCTTTCACGCATGCCCAAAGGTGGGGTCTTGGCAGGAGTGAGCTTCCCATCACTAGAATTCAAACAACCTCTGCATGTGGGACGAGGGGAGATGAAGGTCAGAGGTGCTGTTGGACTAAGGAGTCCAAGTATCTTTGACCTCTCCAAGCCTCTGTTTCTTTATCTGTGAAATGGGGATTTATTTTTTATTTTTTAATTTTAATTTTAACTTTTTTTAAACAGAGTCTCACTCTGTTCCCCAGGCTGGGGTGCAGTGGTGTGATCTTAGCTCACTGCAACGTCCAGTGATTCTCCTGCCTCAGTCTCCCAAATAGCTGGGATTACAGGCACCCGCCACCACACCTACCTGATGTTGTTGTTGTTGTTATTTTGTTTTGTTTTTGTTTTTGTTTTTGAGACGGAGTCTCGCTCTGTCGTGCAGGCTGCAGTGCAGTGGCTCTATCTCGGCTTACTGCAAGCTCCACCTCCCAGGTTCACGCCATTCTCCTGCCTCAGCTCCTGAGTAGCTGGGACTACAGGCGCCCGTCACCACATCCGTCTAACTTTTTGTATTTTTAGTAGAGACAGGGTTTCACCGTGTTAGCCAGGATGGTCTCAATCTCCTGACCTTGTGTTCCGCCGATCTTGGCCTCCCAAAGTGCTGGGATTAAAGGCGTGAGCCACCACGATCGGCCTGTATTGTTTTATGAGACAAACTCTCACTCTGTCACCCAGGCTGGAGTGCAGTGGCGTGATCTCAGCTCACTGTAACCTCCGCCTCCCAGGTTCAAGCAATTCTCCTGCCTCAGCCTCCCGTGTAGGTGGGATTACAGGCGCCCGTCACCACGCCCAGCTAATTTTTGTATTTTTAGTAGAAATGGGGTTTCACTATGTTGGCCAGCTGGTCTCAAACTTCTGACCTCAAGTGATCTGTCCCCCTCGGCCTCCCAAAGTGCTGGGATTACAGGCATGAGCCACTGTGCCCGGCCAAAATGTGGATATTAATACCTAGCTGTCAGAGGCTCTGGTAAAGCACCCAGCCCCTTTCTGGCCCAAAGAGTGTCCAGTAAGTGCCACTGTTGCCTCCTGGGCCTTTGAGTGTCCCCTCTAATAGTCAGGCTCTCAGGGCAGAGTGGGAAGGGGCCACCTCCAACAGCCCTGCCCAGGAAGAGCAGCGACATGGACCCCCACTGCCTCCTTGTGTGTGGAGGTGGCACCCAGGCTGAGGGTGAACCACCCCAGACAGCTGCCTCCTCGGTCCGCTGGGCTGGGCTGTAGCCAGCTCCTTGAGTAACTGGGAGGACTACAGTGAGTTACTGGAGAGCAGGGCTCTCGCCCCCACCGACAGTGGCCCCAGGAGAAGCAGGGCTCACTCAGTAACCTTGCTGTCATCATAACGCCACCTGGCTGAGCCCAGAGCCTCCCTGCTCTGCAGAGCCTGCTGGCTCTCTGGCTAGGAAACGGCGCCATGCCAGGACAGGGTGGGATCTGTCCCGAGGCTCCAGTCCACTGGTATTTGCTGGGCACCTACTCTGTGCCAGGGACTTTCCTTAATCATTCTTGAGATACAATCTCATTCAAAGGAGAGAAAGCCAAGGTTCAGGGAGTGGAAGCAACTTGGCTAGAGTGAGATGAGGGCCAGGGCTCTAACCCAGGGCTGTGGGACTCCAAAGTCAGTAAGCATTATTGTCTATATCCTGCCATCCCCCAGGCAGGCCAGGGGAAGGAGCACTGGCTTTGGAGCCCTGGAGTGTGAGAGGGGGACCCCAGGCTGGGCAGGAATACAGACCACACACAGTCCTGACTCTGCCCTCACATGTTGCCACATTCTGCCCCCCTGCTCTCCATGCTCTTCCTGGCAGACTCAACCCCCGGTCTCGCCAGGTTTAAGTCGCTCCCTCTCTGTGACGCAGGGCACTGCATCGGGAAAGGCACATGTCTGGGAGTTCCATAGGCCTGTTTTCAAATCCTGCCCTGTCACCCACTACTGAGCCTGGAGCAGAGGCTAAAAAGGGGAACAGCATGCAAACAGGGAACAGCATAGTCAAAGGCCAGAGGGTAAGAGGACCTTCGAGAACCACAGCAGTGAGGATCGGAGCCAGGATCCAGGCAGGGGAAGGGGGCTTGGGTTGAGCTGCCTGTCCCCTGCTCTGGGCCTCTGTCCGGGCTGTCATCCCTGCCTGACCCACCCTTCCTCTTCTCCTGTCCAAGCCTTCGTGCCTCTAAGTCCCTGCTCACTAGCGTCCCCTGCAAGTCCCTTCCTGAACTCCCCTCAAGCTGCTCCTTCCCCAGTGCTCCCACAGCCCCAAGTGCCAACTGGATTTGAGCAGTTAATGACCCAGGTTGTGCAGGTTTCTGTCCTGCGTGAGCGTGGGGGTGAGATCCTTGTTTCAGATCCTGGCTCTGGACCTTGTTCACTGGATGACTCTGAACAAGTTCCTTCACCTTGCTGTTTCTTCATCAGCAAGGTGATGGTAGCAGCCTCCGACGCATAGTATTCTCTCGGGGATTCAATGACTTTGTGCTTATAAAGCAGCAAACCACACGGCCTCGGAAAGGCAGACGGTTGGGACACACACATTCATGCATGTCGTTATTATAACTATGATGTGTGAGTCCCTTGAGGGCAAGGCCTCCTGTCTGGTTCCCAGCTCATAGTAAGGCTTGATCAGGGCTCAGGGAGCGCTCAGTGATTCTAGAATGAAAGGACAGCCCATTCTAGCAACAAACTAAATAGTGATCATTAATTGAGCGTGCACTGCATCGTGTTTTGTTTTGTTTTGTTTTGTTTTTTGAGTTGGAGTCTCACTCTGTCACCCAGGCTGGAGTGCAGTGGCACAATTTCAGCTCACTGCAACCTTTGCCTCCCAGGTTCAAGCGATTCTCCTGCCTCAGCCTCCCAAGTCGCTGGGACTACAGGCATGTGCCACCACATCTGGCTAATTTGTGTATTTTTAGTAGAGAAGGGGTTTCACCATGTTGGCCAGGCTGGTCTCGAACTCCTGACCTCAGATGATCTGCCCGCCTCAGCCTCCCAAAGTGCTGGGATTACAGGAGTGAGGCCTTGTGCCCAACCTGCATCTTGTTTTATTCTGACTGCCCTGTCACATGGGAATTATTAGGCCCATTTTGCAGATAATATAATTGAAGCTTAGCGAGACTGGGCCGCCTGCCTCAACTGCAGTGAGTACTTGAGCAGTTGGGTTTTGCACCTGGATCTGGCTGACTTTGCTGTTCCATACACTGGTTAAGATCCTGTTGTGTGATGCCCCTTGTTGAATGGTCCAGAAACCCCCTTCTCTCCCTCGTGGGCACCCTTCCCAACTCCAGGCCACCCCTTGGAGTTGCTCGGGCGAGAGGCGGGGATTTGGGGACCCCATGGTGATCTGTCACATCATGAGTCCTGTGCCCTGTAATACATACATGTACAGGGCCGGGCGTGGTGGCTCAAGCCTGTAATCCCAGCACTTTGGGAGGCCGAGACGGGCGGATCACGAGGTCAGGAGATCGAGACCATCCTGGTTAACACGGTGAAATCCCGTCTCTACTAAAAAATACAAAAAACTAGCCAGGCGAGGTGGCGGGCGCCTGTAGTCCCAGCTACTCGGGAGGCTGAGGCAGGAGAATGGCGTGAACCCGGGAGGCGGAGCTTGCAGTGAGCCGAGATCCGGCCACTGCACTCCAGCCTGGGCGACAGAGCGAGACTCCGTCTCAAAAAAAAAAAAAAAAAAAAAAAAACACACATGTACATGCATGTGCACGCACACATGCACACACCTACAACACCTACACACACACTCACCACCTCTGCGGCCAACAAGCTCCTGCAGGTCTCCAGGCCTCCAGGCCTCCAGGTCCTCCACATCCACGGCCCTGCATGAAGTCCCTGTGCAGTGCTGCAGTGGGGCTGCCTTTGGCCTCAGTCTGCCAGCTGGCAGCATCCATGGGGTGGGATGGGGCTTGAGGACTCCCCATGCACACATAGTGTCCTGGCCAGCCAGCACGCCCTATCCAACTTCATCAGGCAGGGGCATGGGGTGGGGAGAGTAGGGGAGGACTTGGGCAACCCATGTGACTTCTCAGCTCCTTTACTCATTTGTGCAATGGCCCCCATGACCCTGCTGCGCCCACTCTGTCTATCTGGCCAGGCTGGATTTGAGGCTCAAGTAGGAAATGAGTATAGAGAAGTAAAAAGGGGAAGAAACGCAAAATGGTGGTAGTGGCTAGGAGCGACCCTCAGAGGAGTCCGGGGTGCACCTGGGCCTGCTGGAGAAGGTGTTGTGTAAATGGTTCTGAACCTAGTGGAGATGGGCCAGTCCTGGATCATCTTCTGTTGAACTCAACTCAACTTTCGGTGCTTCCCGTGGCTGTGTCTGTCTGGCAGCCTTCAGTAGGGGCAGTAAAGTGGCACACAGCAAGCTAGAGCAGTGGGGGACAAGGCAGCAGGTGGCACCGCATGGGGCCTAGGGCAGGCCAACCCAGGAGGAACAAGCCTGGACCTCAGAGAGATTTGTTTTTTTTTTGTTTTGTTTTTGTTATTTTATGTATTTATTTATTTATTTTGAGACGGAGTCTCAGTCACCTGGGCTGGAGTACAGTGGCACTATCTCGGCTCACTGCAACCTCCACCTCCTGGGTTCAAGCTATTCTGCCTCAGCCTCCTGAGTAGCTGGGATTACAGGCATGTGCCACCACACCCAGCTAATTTTTGTATTTTTAGCAGAGATGGAGTTTCACTATGTTGGCCAGGCTGGTCTCAAACTCCTGACCTCGTGATCAGCCTGCCTCGGCATCCCAAAGTACTGGGATTACAGGTGTGAGTCACCACGCCCGGCCAAGGTTCGTTTATTCATTCACTCATTCATTCATACTGCACATGTCTTTGCAGCATCTAATGTGAGCCCTACAGGCCCCAGCAAATCCTGTTAGATAATTTTCAGAGCCTCTGTGCTGGGGACACAACAGTGGACAAGATAGACAAACCCCTGCCCCCTGTAGATCACATTCCAATGGACAGAAACAGACAAAAAACATAAGGAAGATACATACATTGTGATCAAGAGTGCTCAGTGCTAGGGAGAAAAATAAAACAGGGAAGGCCAGAAAGGGGATACATTTGTTTTTTTCAGTTATAAATAGGTGTCCGCAGAAGGTCTCATTGAGAAAGTGGCATCTGAGCAAAGACAGGAAGTGAGTGAGGAGGTGAGAAGGTACCTCTGGGGGAAGAGCATTCCTTCCAGGCAGAGAGCAAAGGCCCTGAGCAGGGAGCGTGCCTGGCACAGTCGGGGAGTAATAGGAGCCAATGTGGCTGCAGGGAGGTGGTGGGGAGGAGGTGGCAGATGAGCTCAGAGAGGAAATGGGGGCCAGATGGTGAGGCCTCCTGGACGCACCATTTAAAAGGATCCCCTCTGGCTGCTGAGTTGAGAATAGACTGGGGGAGGGGCCAGGGCAGGACAGGGAGACAGAGAGGAGGCTCTGAAAATAATCCAACAGGATTTGCTGATGGTTGGATGCAGGAGAGAGGGAGTGAGCAGAGGCGTCAAGGATGATTTCTGAGAGATCCGGTCAATTTGGCTGAAGGCGGGCCAGGCCTACAGGTTCAGCTGAGGCCCTTAGGGAGGCTGGAGGACAAGGACGCCAACTGGTCAGATGCCCATGGCCAAGCAGGGGTTCCAGCTTGCCAACCTTGTGGATCGGAGAGCTGGAGACCTCTGCACCCCAGCAGTTCATGGGACTATGTGGATCCCATCCTGGCCTCTCTGAGCTCTGGACTAGGGGCTGGGCCTAAAGTGGGCCATGGGTGGCTGGGTGCAGTGGCTCATGCCTGTAATTCCAGCACTTTGAGAGGCCAAGGCCAGTGGATCACTTCAGGTCAGGAGTTTGAGAACAGCCTGGCCAACATGGTGAAACCATGTCTCTACTAAAAATACAAAAATTCGGCGGGTGTAGTGGCAGGTGCCTGTAATCCCAGCTACTTGGGAGGCTGAGGGCAGGCAGGAGAATCGCTTGAATCCAGGAGACGGAGGTTGCAGTGAGCCGAGATTGCACCACTGCACTCCAGCCTGGGTGACAGAGTGAGATTCTGTTTCCAAAAAAAAAATGTGGCCCATAGGCTGGTATGAATCCCCCAACACTCATCCCCCCACCCACCCACTCACCGCCCAATATCTCCCACCCTCCTTCCTGTCCTCTCTCTTTCCTTCCCTACTCTCCATGCCCCATCCCTCTTCTCACCCTTCCGCCCACCCCACCTTGGCACCCAAACAAGCGATCCCAGGTGCTGGGGCCACATCTGTGAACTTGACAGATATGGTCCCTGTTCTCCAGGACTTTGACATTGTGTGTCTGAGCCTGGGGCAAATTCTCAACCAGGCACAATACAATCTTTCCAATTTATGGTCATTTTTGTATTATTAAATAAATTTTTTTTAAGAAACAGGGTCTCACCCTGTCACCCAGGTGAATTGCAGTGGTGCGATCACAGCTCTCTGCAGTCTTGAACTCCTGGGCTCAAGGGATCCTCCCACCTCAGCCTCCTGAGTAGCTGGGACTACAGGTGTGCACCACCATGTCCCACCATGATTGTTACATATTTCTATGTCATTTAAAATAAAGTCACTATCAGAAAAAACTGACCAACCACAGTGGCTCATGCCTGTAATCCCATCACTTTGGGAGGCTGAGGTGGGAGGATCACTTGAGCTCAGGAGTTGAAGACCAGCCTGGGTAGCATGCGGAGAGCCCGTCTCTACAAAAAATTTAAAAATTAGCCAGGCATGGTGGTGTGTACTTGTAGTCCCAGCTATTCAGGAGGCTGAGGCAGGAGAATCCCTTGAGCCCAGGAGTTTGAGGTTGCAGTGAGCTATGACTGCACTGCTGCACTCCAGCCTGGGCAACAGGGAGAGAACCTGTCTCTAGAAAAAAAATTTTTTAATTTATTTTTTAATTAAATGAACAAAAAGAAAAAACTCCTGGTCAGGCCATGTCCCCTGGTTTAGGTTCCAGCAAAGACTACTGGAGTGGAGGCTCCCTGCTGCTGAGGCTCACTGGGGAAGGGGGCAAGGGGCAGGGCATCTGGGGTGGGAAGTGTGGAAGGAGCAAAGGCACAGAGCAGAGAAGAGTGCGCGGGATGGGATGGGAGTGCGGGAATGGGGCAGGCGCAGGAGAGGCTGCAAAGCCAAGTGGGCCGGCCCTGGAGGGTCTCATGGGCCTGGTTGGAGCATCTGGACTTTGTTCAGAGAGCAGTAGGGAGCAATCAAAGGTTTCTGAGCTGGAGAATGACCAAGCTGTGCTGATTTTAACTGTTGGCACCATGGAGGACAAATGAGAAAAGGCACCTGGTTTGACGGTGGGAGGCCAGAGGGGAGGCAGTGGCTTTGACCAGGTAGTGGCTGTGGAGACCTGACCTTGGCAATTGGATGTCAAGGGAGATGGACATGGGAAGTGTCATGGGGTACGAGTATGGACTTAATAAGTGGGGGTGACACTGCTTGCTGGGGTCTCAGAGTCAGCCTTTCAGAGTCAGCCACAGATGTGCTTCTCCTACAGTGCTCCCGACCTCAGAAACGTCCCCATCCTCATCTGGCCCTTCACACCACCAGAACCTGGTGCAATCCTGGACTCCCTCTCCCTCACATTGTTGCCATCCCCAAGTCACTTTGATTTTGGCTCCCAAATTTCTCTGAAGTGTGCCCCTCCTCTCCTCCTGTGCATCCTCTGCCCAAGGCTGGGCCCTGCCTCTCCAGGCCTGGACTAAGGCCATGGCCTCTATCCAGCCTCATGTCTCCAGCCTGGTACTGCTGGTCCATTCCCTGCAGAACAACCAAAGGGATCTTTCTAGAATCTGAGTACAGCTCGCCCCCCTCCTCATCATCATAGCTTCCCGATTCGTGGGGTGGATGTCCACTCCCCCCACAACTCACCCCTCCTAAACACCATCAACCTCTCACTGAGCTACTTGCCCCTGCTTCACACATAACGTTGACTGTGCATCTGTTTTGCGCTGGCCCCATGATTATGTCAAAGGTTGGGAACTGGGAGAGGACTGAGAATCAGTTACAAGGGTGTAGGGTCAGGCAAGGCCCCTCTGCGAACCAGCACACTGAACTGCGCTCTGGAGGGTGAGCAGGACAAAGTGAAGAGTATTGCAGGAAGAAGGAACAGCCAGAGCGAAAGGCCCAAGGCAGGAGGCAGCTGGACCCAGTGGAGGAAGCCCAGCCCACCTCAGCCCCTCCACTCCCTGGCATCCCTGCCCCCACTGTGTCTCATTGTCCCAGGACAGTGGCTTGGGAGGAGCAGGGGCTGAGCCCAGGCAGGGAGCAGGGCTGGCTCCCAGGGGTCTGTGGAATAGACTGGGTGTGGGGACCCTATTTTTTGAAAAAACAGTTTTATTGGCCAGGCATGGTGCTTCACATCTGTAATCACAGCACTGTGGGAGGCCAAGGTGGGAGGCTTCCTTGAGCTCAGGAGTTTGAGACAGGCTTGGGCAACATAGTGAGAACTCTTCTCTACTAAAAATTTAAAAAATTAGGCCGGGCGCAGTGGCTTACGCCTGTAATCCCAGCAGTTTGGGAGGCCGAGGCGGGCAGATCATGAGGTCAGGAGATTGAGACCATCCTGGCTAACACGGTGAAACCCTGTCTCTACTAAAAATACAAAAAAATTAGCCGGGCGTGGTGGCGGGCACCTGTAGTCCCAGCTACTCGGGAGGCTGAGGCAGGAGAATGGCGTGAACCCGGGAGGCGGAACTTGCAGTGAGCCGAGATTGCGCCACTGCGCTCCAGCCTGGGGGACAGAGCAAGACTCCATCTCAAAAAAAAAAAAAAAAAAAAAAAAAATTAGCCAGGTGTAATGATGCATACCTGTAGTCCCAGCTGCTCACGAGGCTGAGGCGGGAGGATCACTTAAGCCCAAGAGTTCCAGGCTGCAGTGAGCTGTGATTGCACTGCTGCACTGCAGCCTGGGGGACAGAATGAAACTGTCTCTAAATAAATAATAAACAGTTTTATTAAGATCAAACTCAAATACCATGTAATTCATCCTTTTAAGGTATATAATTCAGTGGTTTTTAATCATCACCACTATCTAATTCCAGAACATTTTAATAATCTCCAAAAGAAACTCCATATCCATCAGAAATCACTCTCTAATTTCCCCTCTTCTCCAGCCCCTGGCAACTGCTAATCTACTTTCTGTCTGTATGGATTTGCCAATTTTGGACATTTCAAATGAGTGGAATCCAGACAATATGTGTTTGGCTTCCTTCACTTAGCATAACATATAGTAGCATGAATAGGTACTTCACTCCTTTTTATGGCTGAATAATATTCCCCTGTATGGATATGCCACATCTTGTTTATCCATCCATCCGTGAGTGGACATATGGGTTGTCTCTACTCTGTGGAGATCATGAATAATGCTGCTGGGGCCACGCACAGTGGCTCACACCTGTAATCCCAGCACTTTGGGAGGCCAAGGCAGGTGGATCACCTGAGGTCAGGAGTTTGAGACCAGCCTGACCAACCTCTGTCTCTACAAAAAATGCAAAAATTAGCTGGGCATGGTGGCACATGCCTGTAATCCCAGCTACTAGGGAGGCTGAGGCGGGAGAATCACTTGAACCTGGGAGGCAGAGGTTGCAGTGAGCCAAGATTGCACCATTGCACTCCAGCCTGGGTAACAAGAGCAAAACTCCATCTCAGGAAGAAAAAAAAATATATGCTGCTTGGAAACATTTGTGTTCAGGTTTTCATGTGAACATATACTGTACCTTCTTTTGGGTGTGTATACCTAGGTGTGTATACCTAGGAGTGAAGCTGCTAGGTCATAAAGTAACTCATTTTTTAACGTTTTGCTAAATAGCTAGATGGTTTTCACAGTGGCTGCACCATTTTATATCCCCACCAGCAAAGCACACGTATTCCATTTTCTGCAAATATTCACCAACACGTGTTATTGCCTGTCTTTTTGATATCCCAGTGGGTATTAAATGGCATCTCATTGTGATTTTGACTAATGACTAATTATATCTAGCATTTTTTTTTTTTTTTTGAGACAGGGCTTCACTCTGTCACCCAGGAAGTGGTGTGATCTTGTCTCACTGAAACCTCCGCCTCCTGGGTTCAAGTGATTCTCCTGCCTCAGCCTCCCAAGTAGCTGGGATTACAGGCGCCCACCACCACACCCGACTAATTTTTGTATTTTTAGTAGAGACAGGATTTCACCATGTTGGCCAGGCTGATCTCAAACTCCTGACCTCAGGTGATCCGCCCACCTCGGCCTCCCAAAGTGCTGGGATTACAGGCATGAACCACTGCACCTGTCCATTTGAATATCTTCTTTGGAGAAATTCTATTCCAATCCTTTGCCCATTTAAAAATTGGTCTATTTGGGCTGGGCGTGCTGGCTCATGCCTGTAATCCTAGCACTTTGGGAGGTGGAGGCAGGTGGATCACGAGGTCAGGAGTTCCAGTGAAACCCCGTCTCTACTAAAGATGCAAAAAAATTAGCCAGGTGTGGTGGAACATGCCTGTAATCCCAGCTACTCTGGAGGCTGAGGGAGAGAATTGCTTGAACCTGGGAGACAGAGGTTGCAGAGAGCTGAGACCACACCATTGCACTCCAGCCTCGGCAAAAGGGCGAGACTCCGTCTCAAAAAAAAAAAAAAAAAAAGGTCCCTTGTCCTTTGATTGTTACATTGTACTTCTGGATACAAGTTCCTTCTTGGAGGAAGGAGCTGGGATCCCAGGCCAAGGAGCCAGGCCTGGGGGCTCCCTGGGCTCTGCTGTCAAAGTCCTCTGGCTATGGACTCAGGAGTCTCACGGAGGGGGTCCAGTGTCCCCTGGGAGGGAGGACATCTGCCCCATGAGTCACCTCCCACCTCCAGTTCCCCCACTCCCTCTGCCTCTACCAGGCTTCAGACACGGCAGTGTGAACACTTCACAGGGCCTATGGTACCCCTGACCCCCGACCAAGGCTCAGCTCTGGCAGCTGGTTTTGATATCCAGGGAAAGCAGAAATGCTGGATCCTGTCAGAGGTGACCACAGAGAAGCTGCCACCTGCTTCATGCCTGCTGTGACACTGCCACAACCGCCACTGTGACAGATCAGCCACCTCTGCAGCCCGGAGGTCCAGCCCAAGGCTTACGGGGCAGGTTGCGGAAGGGAAGCCTGCCAGGGCAGCCACCGCCCCCTTACACCAGGCCCTCCCTTCCCTGCTTATTTAAACTTCTTGAACTTTCCATAGTTTGTAAGTTGAGCTCCTATAACTTTGAGAATCAAGGGAAATGTGAAAAAACATAACCCAACCGCAGCTGCTGGCTGATTTGGCTCAGACGTTTGGGGGAATGTTTCTCTGGGGCTGCCCAGGGCCAGTGGCTGGGCTGCAAACACAGGAGCAGTGCTGGCTGTGTCTGTCACATGGGGTCTCACCTCCTCCTACAAGCCTGAAGCCTCATGTCATTGCCGTGTCACTGTCGTTCAGAGGCACCCCTTTTGCATGTGGGGGCTCTGGGCCATTGCAAAGGCAGCATGATACAGCCCCTGTCCTGGGGCACGAGGTACAAAGTGGTAAAGGGACTTGTGACAGCTAAGGGAGGGGAACCCAGGTGCAGTTGTGGGGCCCAAGTGTGGCTTCCAGAAGCTGGGGAGGGATCTCCAGGTGAGAGAGTTCTCAATTTCCCTTCAAGGAAGGTTAGGACTTCAACACAGTGGTAACAATCTTGCAGACAAAAAGAACGGCCAAGTGCGTAAAGGCTTGGCACTTGGGGAGCCCTGCCGCGGGAGCCCACAGCCAGGGGGACAGCGCTAGTGGAGGGCTGTTATCTAGGAATGAAGAAGAGCAGAGCAGGAGAAGCCAGCTGGGCTGACTGTCCCCGGGCCCCAAGTGCTGGACTGAGAACCATGTTTACCTCCAAGCTACACCTCCTCAAGGATGCTCCTAAGTGCTAAGGAGCCCCTCTGGGCTCCTTCCTAGACTTTGCCCCGCCCCTGGGTCCCCATCACCTCCCCTCAAGACCTGCTGGCCCCATCTTCCAGGAGACATTCTGTGTTGAGACAGCATTTTTTGATTTTGCCTCTGCAGGATTGGGCCTCCGGCAGGCTCCTCGCTCCCGCAGCGCCCCAGCTGGGCCTGCCACCCGCCACCTGCCACCCGCCCACGTGGAGCCCCCTCTGCCCCTGCTGGCGCTGCATCGGCTTTGGCAGGCTCTGGGCCCTGAGGCCTCTCTGCTCACTGATTACGCAGCAGCCGGTGGGCTCGGGAGCCAGAGCGAGAGATTTATTGTGGTTTTTAGGGGGCGTTTAGGAGCCGACGTGATAATGTCTGTGAACGCACTTTGTAAACTGTAACGGGGGAGTGCTGTGCACACGTGAGGGGCTGAGGCTGGGGCTGGGGACGGGAGCCCAGCCCCTAGATGACATCCTGGGGCTCACTCAGCAAGCCCCTTCAGTCCCCGTGGGTGGGCACGAGGGTGGGAATCCCAGGCTGCATCTGCTGGAGCAGGGCCTCCCTGGGCCTGCGGGGGCTGGGACGTCTGTGTCACCAGGCAGCTCTGGAATAAGCTGTGAGCCAGAAAATTGCCCAGGTCCCTCCCTCGCCCAAGAAACCCAGTTGTACTGCAGTGAAAGTGACATGCTTCCTGGCTGTAGAGGAGACCAACTCCAGGCCTCCTCGCCCCTGCTGTGGGGAGATGGAGATAAGGAGGGGACCACAGCTGGATGGGGAGCTACACACAGGCAGGGAGCTCCGCCATCCCAGCCTTCTAGCTAAGTGTTACCATCTGAGAATCTTTATTCAGTGGCAAATATTTGTTGAGCACCTACTATGTGCTTTGCATTGTTCTAGATGCTAGAGGTCTAGCAGGGATCAAGACAGACAAAAATCCCCACACTCATGGACCCTGGGTGAGGGAGGGCAAAGACAGACAACTCTCAGGTGAAGACGGATGACTTTAGATAATGGTCGTTACCATAGAAACAGGAAAACTGGGAACGACTGAAGCTAGGGGTCAGGAAAGGCCTCTCAGAGGGGCCCTCATCCCTCTCTCCAGGTGGGACCCCTCCATGGCTTCTGGAACAATCTGGGCCCTGAGAGGCTCAGCTGGTCCCCCAGCCACCTGCCTAGGCAGCCCTGGGGCTCTCAGACATGTGGACAAGGGGCTGTTCTGGGTCCGGTGCCCCATCTGGCCACTGTTGGGGCTGTGGCCAGGGTCCCCAACTGAGCTGTCTTCATTTCACTGGAGAGCTGGGAAGGGGCAATGGGAGGGTGAGGCTTGGGCGTAGCTGAAGAGTAGCTGCAGTAGGTGCTGTGCCCCCACTTCATAGCTGAGGAAACTGAGGCCTGCCCAGAGGTGCCAGCTGGCAGAGGTAGAGTTTGAACATAGGTCTGTCTGATTATTTTCTGAATGAAAAATCAGGCACTTGGTCTCCTGGGGACAGCAGGAGCATCTCCTTGAGCCGGGGACTGGTTGCCTTTATAATCTCGAGAGTAATGAGAAGCAAACTAATGCTGTTTGAGCGTTACTGGTGCCAGGTGCTGTTCTAAGTACAGAACCTGAGTTATCTAATTTAAGCCCCAGCACAACCTGATAAGGTGAGAACTGTCATTAATAGGCCCGCTTTACAGACAGGGCAACTGAGGCAGTAAGGTTAGGTAACTTGCCCAAGGCCACACAGGGTGGTACAGCAGAGCTGGATGTGAACCCTCCAGGGTCCGTGTATTTAGCCCCTCCTTTTTCCTGTCTCCACCTTCAAGGTCACAGGTCTTAGGCCTTGGGATTGTCAGATTGTGCTGAGGTCCCGACCATGCATTGTCCCATCAGCCTCATTACAGTCTCTTGAGTCTGTTGGTCTTATAATCCCCCCTACTCTTTTTACAGATAAGGAAACTGAGGCCTGGAGCAGGTGAGTCACAGCTAGGTGATCGGGAAGTCAGGATGTGAACCCAGACCAGCTCAGAGCTGGAGCATTTAACTTCCTGGTTCTCCCTCTTCCTTGTCCATCATCAGCTGTCTTGTTTGCCCCTGCTCCCCCATAAAAGCCCAGAGAGGGCCGGGCGCGGTGGCTCAAGTCTGTAATCCCAGCACTTTGGGAGGCCGAGACGGGCGGATCACGAGGTCAGGAGATCGAGACCATCCTGGCTAACACGGTGAAACCCCGTCTCTACTAAAAAATACAAAAAACTAGCCGGGCGAGGTGGCGGGCACCTGTAGTCCCAGCTACTCGGGAGGCTGAGGCAGGAGAATGGCGTAAACCCGGGAGGCGGAGCTTGCAGTGAGCCGAGATCGCGCCACTGCACTCCAGCCTGGGTGACAGAGCCAGACTCCGTCTCAAAAAAAAAAAAAAAAAAAAAAAAGCCCAGAGAGGCTGGGGGTGTTCCCCCACATGACAGATGGGCACACTGAGGCCCGGGAAGGTGTTCTGTGGCTCGTGTGTGGTTGCTGGCTCCAGCTAGGCCTGTTTTCCTGCACCCGCAGTGAGGAGGGCAACTGGCTGGGCCGCTGTGGCAAGGGAGTAGTTGAGGAGGTGAGGAGCAGTCCTGGGCATCTGCCCAGGTTGTGCAAGGCTCCAGGAGGGAGACGTGTCTGGAGCCAGCTCTGGGATGCAGGTGCCTGCCTCTCCTGTACTGCAGACCAGTCCCACCTCCTGGACTTAGCTCTGGATCTAACCCTGAGGGGAGCCTTGTTTCCCTTCAGGGTAGGGACACTTTGGGGGGTGCATAAGCTCCTGGCTTAGTGCCCTGTTAGCCTTGTGACCTTGGCAAGGTCACCCACTCTGAACCTGTTTCTTCTCTGTAAAATGGGATGCTGGTGTCTGGCTGGGTTTGTGACACAGATTTTTAGTAAACCCTGATATGCGTCTAGTGGCTGGGAAGGGGCAGCTCTTGTCCCACTCCCCCTTGTCCTCTGCTCAGGAAGCAGCAGCATGAAGGGGTACCCTGGCACCTGCCCAGGGAGTCAGTAGAGCTGTGTTGGCCCTGGGGTGCTGTCTGAGCTAATCTGTCCCTCTCTCCTGCCCCCGAGACACTGGCCAGCTGCTACCCTCAGACCCTGTGGCCCTGAGACCTGGCTGTGGCCTCACAGGGGCCAGGGTGGCAAAGCTGGACCCTGTGGGCCCTCCTGGACAGTCCCCAGGCAGACTGCACCTTCTGGAGGGATCTGATCCCAGTCTGAGGGCAGCAGCAACAGAGGCCTGGAAGCCTTGGCAGTGGGATTAAGGTGGAGAAAAATGAACGTGGAAATCATTAGCTTCCTTGGTTGGTGAGAGCCACCCCGAATGAACATTCGGGGCTTTTAAAATGAACATCAGCTGCAGGGACCGGTGCCCTGTGCCTGCCACGGCCCAGGCTGCCTTGTGGAATCCCAATCCCGGCCCTTCTTCTTTGGTTGCTGCTCAGCCAACACTTACTGAGCGCCTACTGTGGGCCAGGCCCAGAGCCAGGACGGAGGGAGAATCCAGCCAGAGAGCAGCAGCCCTGTGGCGAGAGCGCAGCCGCAGAGGCCGCGGTGCCAGCCACGAAGGACTCAGGCGAGGTAGAGCAGGCGCCACCACCTCCACGGGGGCTGTGACTGCACAGAGGGACTGGGTGGCCACTCGGGGGGCAGTCCCGGGAAGCTTCCCAGAAGAGGAGCCTTAGGGAGTGGGGGTGGTCATCCCACAGAGGGGGGCCTGCAGAGGCACTGCAGTATGGCAGGCTTGGACCGGAGAACTCGGGCGCCTCCCAGGACAGGCAGGTGGGCCTGGTGGGGACTGAGGCCAGCTGCGGGCCCGCGTCTGTCAAGACGGCTGGCAAGCGGAATGCACGAGGGGGAGGCTGCTGCCCGGGCCTCCTCTTCTCCAAACCGAGCTCATCGGTGGATTTTTATGTGAAAATTCCCAATTTTTAAACGATGAGAATTAATTCCAATTAAAAACAAAAAATACTATGGTGTCACGCAAGCCTGGCTTCAGGCTGGATTGGGCCCGTGGGCCTAGAGTTTCTGATCTCTGGTGGCCGTGGGGATGCGGGTGGGGGTGGCGCAGGCCGGTTAGAAGAGGGGTCGGTGAGGGAGGGAGTTTGGGCGGGGGTGGGGGGCCGGTGGGTTGGTGGGGGCTTTCTGAAGACGTGGGGTGGGGAGAGCCGGTGGAGTGGGGGCTGGCCTCACCCCCAGCAGCGGCGCCGTGCGTGGGGGGCTGGGCGCGGGTGGGCGGGGGCTGGAGGCAGGGCCCCCCCTACCCCAGCCCGGCGCGCCGCGGCCGCCCGCCGCCTCCATCCGGGCCTCTCCCCACCTCCCGCCCGCCCGCCCCCGCCCGCGCCCCTCCCCCGCCGGCGCGCACGGCTCCCGCCGCCCCTCCTCCGCCCGCCCGCCCGCCCTCCGCCCGCTCTCCCCGGCTCCCTCCCGGTCTCTCTTAAGTGCCATCGAGGGGCGCCGGGAATTGCAGCCAGTAAATCGCGTCCCACCACTCAGCAGCGGGGCCACCGCAGCGGCGCCGCCCGCGCCCGCCGGGAGCCCGCGCCGCCCGGGCGCCTCTCCAGGGCCCGCGAGGCCCGCCCCCCACCCGGCGCGGCGCTGCGCAGGGCCTGCCCCCGGGCCGGCCGGGGCGCGCGGGGCCCGCGCTGGAGGCGAGGACGCGGCGGCCGCGGGGCGCACGGCCCGGAGCGCGCGGCCCGCGCCCCCGCGCGCCCTGCCCGCGCCCGCGCCCCGCGCTCCGGAGCCCGGCCCCGCTGCCCGGGCTCTCCTGCGGGACAGATGCCGGCCCTCCGGCCGCCAGGGTAAGGGGACAGCGCGGGCGCGGCGGGAGGCGGGGGGTGGGCGCCAGCCCCAGGGGCCCGATGCCCGCCCAGCATCCGCGTCTGGCACGTGGGGGCGTCTCAAGTTCCCTCTGGAGGCCAGACAGGTGGCGAGGACGTGGGGGTGTGATGCTCAAAGGCTGGCACTTACTGCGCGCCTACTGTGCGCCAGCCGTGACCGTTCCTCTGAAGTAGGGGGTGTTTGTCCCCATTGTACAGATGAGAAAACGGAGGCTAAGAGTGGGCAAATGGCTCGCTCAAGGTCCCCAGCTAGCAAGTGGCCAGCCAGGATTTGCCCCTAGGGCTGCTTGACTCTACAGTGGGAGCTCACCCCTCCAGGACACTCACAGCGACAGAGTGAGCCTATGAATATTTCATTGTAGAAAAAAAGAAAAAAAAAATCATCCATTGTCCCACCACCATAATGCAGCCACTGTAAGCGCTTGCGTTTTTTATTTCAGCCTTGTTCTTTTTCCTCCTTTCCTTAAGAGCGTGTGCTTTGGGGTCAGTTGGACCTTGGTTCCCTCCTGACTGGCGCCTAGAAGCTGAGAGGTTTTAAACAAGTCCCTTAGCTCCCTGGCCTTGGGTCTCCAGCCTAGGGAAAAGGAGACACCCCCACGGTGCCCGAGGGGATTAGATGAGACCTGGTGGGTAGCCCTGAAGGAGGGGGAGGAAAAGGGGAGGGTCCAGGGTCCAGGGGAAGGGTCATCCATTCAGCTGGGATTCTAGGAGCATCAATTTAATGCGGAAGTAGGGTCAGGCTCTGGAATTGGGTGAGATGGGGGCAGCCTGGCCCACATGCTTCCAACCCGAGGGCTCTGTCCAGCATGGTGGGGCTGCCTAGCCACACACCCGACCCTTGGCAGGCCCCTGCCTCCTCCCCCAGTGTCTGGCAAGGGGACAGCCCCCTGGCTTCACCTCTGCCCAATGAGATGAACTACCTCCAGGAGGTAGTCTAGTGCTGCTCAGAATTTTGAACCCGGACCAACATTTGGGTCCTGGCATCTCCCAGCCCTGGGCTTTGGGGCCTTCTAAGACCTTCCCAGGCTCACAAGCTTAGCATCAGGCCCCAGTCTTTATCCTACCCTAGGGCTGTGACATCACTTGCACCCGGTACCCACACTGGAGACTCCAGGCCTGTGGCCTTCCTATCTGCCTGTCCATCCAGTCAGCCCTCCCGTCGTTTCTCCCCCAATTCCCCCTCTGCCCTGGACGCACCAGCCCCTCCTCCCCACCCATGACTGTCCATTGGGACGCCATTGCCAAAGCTGTCATTTTAAATGCAGCTCTGAGCTTCCAAACTCTTCAGCTGTCCACAAACCTAAACTAGGCCAACCTCCTGAGCCACTTTTCGAGGCTGGACCTCTCCTCTGAGTGGTCTCCCCTGCTTACCTCTCTGGCCTCACCCCAGGGAAGTGGATGTCCTCTGATCTTAGACCCCCTAAGCACTGGGTCTTCTCTGCCTGAGATGGTCTCTTTCCCACACATCCCCTCCCCCAAGTCTTCCAGCCTCCTGGCTCATCCTCAAGGCCCAGGTACATCCCCTCCTCCCTGTGGTCCTCCCAGACTCCCACCTCCTTCTCAGGCAGGTGAAGTGAAGACCTTTTCCCATGGGTGCCCCCAGCTCTTGGCAAATCCTTCCATTATTGCTCTCAATGTGGTAGGATGCTTCCATCTTGCCCCCCGCCACCCCCCCGACCCAGACTGGGAGAGCTGGGGCCCGGGTTGGTGTGTCCCCAGGGTCCAGCACAGGCCCAGGCCCTGTGTGGCCAGCTCACAGGTCTTTGAGGAATGAACACTGGGGAGGCTGGCAGAAGCGGAAGGGTCCGTTACAGGGCTCTGTGAATCCCCTTGAGGCTGACAAGGAGCAGATGTCAGAAGCCTCCTGCTTCCTTGGGAGTCTTCTGCCTGTGAGCAGGATGCTCTTGATTGAGGAGCCGAGGACTGACCCTCTGCCTTTGAGTTCAGGGGCCCAGGTCCTTACCCACCTGGATTCGCTGGGATGGTAACGGTGGGTGCTCAGGCAGAGGGGCCCTCCCTGGCCTGCCCCGGGGGTCTCCAGCCTCCCTTGCCCCATCTAGCCCACCCCTGATGTCCTCCCGGAGAACAGGGAGAGTTATGTCAGGGCCTCTGGCCGAGCGCCAGGGCTCCCCATGGAACTATAAATTGACCTGTCGGGAGAGGGAAGAGATTAATGTCGGCCATCTTCATTAGCGTGTCCCCCGGGGTGACGGCGGCTGCCCTAAGCTGGCTGATTGGAGAGGGTGTGAGTGAGTGTGGGGGACTGGGGGGTTTGGATCCCCCCCAGAAAGGCAAGGAGCAGAGGCCAGGGCCTGCCAGAGAGCCACGGCCTCCTCTCCTGCTGCTAGCAGGGCCGTCCCTCCGGCCTCTGCTCCTGGCAGCCGGCGCGCGCTTTGATGGAGGACCTGTGTGCTAATTGGGAGCAGAGCTGCGCGCCCCGCCGCTCCACGGGGCTCCCAGGCTGACACCGTCAGCTTCGCGGCATCTGCAGGGCCTTCATTAGAGGCTTTCTCCCTGACCAGAAAGGAGCCGGCTGCGGGCTGGTTGGGGGGGGCCTTCCCTCCTCTCCTTTCCCCTCCCCCTCCCCCTTCCCTTCTTTATTGCGTTGATGGGGAAGGAGGCAGCTTTGGCGTGTGGAAGAGATGATGAGGGATGGAGGCAGCCATTTGAGTTTGAGACCTTGCTGTGCGTCCTGATGACTCTGTGACCTTGGGTTAGGCCCTCGACCGCTCTGCACCTGAATGTCCTTGTCCCAGGAATGGGCATGTTTGTGCCCTCAGGGTGGGGTGGAGTGGGGTGGGCCAGGTGAGTGCTTGTGTACTTGTCTTTGGAAATGAAGGCTGGGCAGAGCCTGAGGCTAAGGCACAAACTGAGTCCATCTGCCTGGGGTTGAATCCTGGTGCTGCCACCTCCCAGGAGGCCCTGGGCCCTCTGAGCCTCAGTTTTCTTGTCTGGTGATGGCTGAGGGCCAGGGCTGGTCTCATATAGTGGAGGTCCCTTTCAGTGGACAGAAACGATGATCATGCTGGGTGCAGGCTACCACGGGAAGGGACTGCAGTAGCAGGTTGAGTGGCATTGGTTTGTTCCATCATTTATTCACTCATTCATTCATCTAGAACAGCCTCTTGCACAGGGGTCTTGTACCCACAGAGGCGGTTCAAATGTGGCCTTCCCCTCTGACAGTCCCCCTGGGGAAACAGACCTGGGAACAGATGGGGACAGGCCTGCATGAGCTGCTGGGTCCCTGGAAAGGCATCTCCCTGGGTCTGGGAATGTTTGGACAGTTCTAAGGTGGCCAGTGAGGCAGAACAGGTACGGAAAGGTGCATCCCTTCCTTACAGACCTTGTTTGTACCAGGTCTGGATATGGCAGGGGCCCAGCTAGTCACTGGGGTTCTGGCCTACTTCCCCCACCCCCTGACCCAGCTGTTGACCAGGTCAGGAGCAGATGGAGCTTTGCTGAGTATACAGGGACTGAGGCCCCCTTCCCAGGCCCATTCTTGTCTCGCACCCTAAAGTTCTTTCATGCATCCTGGGATGGTGGGAGGGAGATGGGCCCCACTGGATGCCTGAGGTTCTGGACTGAGTCTGTGCGTCAGGCTGGCTCTGTGAGCACCCGGCTGGCCAAGTGCCTGCCCCAGGCTTGGGATGGGCAGCAGTTGGAGCAGGGCCACACCCGGGATGGTTGAATCTCACTGTGACTGTGCCACTCACTAGCTGAGGGTCACTCTCTAAGACATATGGTTCTGTTTCTGCAAGCCTCAGTTTCCTCCTTTGGACAATGGGAATCCCTCAGTAATTGCCCAGCACATGCTGACGCAGAGTGGGTGCAGAGTGAGCGCAGTTTTTGTGGTCATTTCTGGCTCCACCAGCTGCCCCAACTCCTGACTTGGCCTTCCCTGCAGTTCGCTGCCCAGAGAATGCTGGTTCAATGGCTCTGGGCTTCTCTATGGCCCCAGATCTCTCCTTCAACAAGCCGGGGGGTACCAGGTTCCCACTGTGCCCTGCAGAATGTTTGAAGAAAAAGTGCGTAGCTTTGGATTCTTAAAACCCAGCCCTGAGTCCTGGCTCTAGATCTGTCCAGCTGCGTGGCCTTGGATACATCACTTAGTCTCTGTGTGCCTCTGTTTTCTCACCTGGAGCTGCAGTAAGGTGTAAACTGGTAACCACAGTGTAGATTGCAGTGACCAGTAAGTGCCCATCTTGTGTGAGGACGAGCACTGGGCCAGGAGTCTGAGCCTTGGGTGCAGCGACTGTCCCTGTGGCCTCGCTGTGTGACTTTGGTCCGGCCTCTTTGGGGGCACCTGTTAAGGGGGCCTGTGGCATCTGCCTGCCTCACAGAGCTTTTCTGAGACTGGAAAGACCCGGGGGTGGGGAGGAGAGGGACTGCTCATGAGAAGGCTTTAAAGGTCTGGATGCCTTCTGGAACAACCCTGTCTCTCTGGATGTAGATGACCTCCTATCTGAAAAATGGGACCAGACACCCTGCTCACCCTCATCCTTAGATCTCTGTGATTATGGCTTTAATCAGAATTTTAGCCTTTATATTTATAATGCATCTGAAGGGACTCCAGCCCAATTTAATACGAGATGTGTTGAAATATACTGTCATCGGGACTTTGATATATTAAGATTGCCCTTTGAAAGTCACGTGTTGAGAGGCAGATGATGAAGAGGTGCCTATTGTTGCCGCCTCGTGCCGTGCCCAGCCCGTCCCGCCTGGCAGCCTCCATCGCAGGAGCTGGCAACATGGCTGTCTGCCTCCGCCTTTCCCGAGCAGGCAGGAATCACTAACGCGTTAGCAGTTTCATTAAGACTCTCGCCAGCCTCCCCGCCTCCCTCCCGGGCCTCCTCGGTAATTATTTTCCCAGTCTTTCCACTCGCAGCCCCTGAGCGAGCTCTTCGGGATTGGCCGAGTGGCTCCCACAGGCCCGGCTGCCGGGAGGGACGGGGCTCTGCTGAGGGCCCCCTGGGTACCCCCCTCCCAACTCTCCACGCTGCCATTTAAGCTTTGTGTCCCCCTGAGGCCTCCGTGAAAATGCAGATCTGCTGCCTGCCAGGGGTGATGGTTAACCCGTTATTACACACCCAACACGTGTAGTTTCCTCTGTGCAGCCGACCTCCATTCAGACGAAAAGTTTCTCAGGCCCTCTTCTGGGGCTGTCATGGAGCGGGCACTGGGGACCCAGCTTCAAGGGGATTTCTCGTGCTGCAGAACCGTGAACATCCAGGGGGGTGGGGAGTCTCAGGGGACACGTGGAGACTGAGGCAGGAGTTGTGTACAGAGTAGGACCTGGGCCCAGAGGGTTTTCTTCCTGGGACCCATGCCCCCACTTCCCAGGGTGGGGCCCAATACCCCCTCTCTCTGGCCACATTGACTGGTGGAGAAATGGGCATGTGGCACATCTGAGCCAGTCAAAGGCTTCCCTGGAACTGTGACTCAGGGTTGAGTATGCAGGGCCTGAGACCCCCTCCCACGCCCATTCTGGCTTTGGACTCAGCTGTGATTGTTGAAACTAAAGGGTGTGAATGTGAGGCCACCGGCCACTCTCCTCCACAGCAGCGTTTAGGATGGAGGATTGCGGAGAAGGTCATCACGTGGAAGGAGGCAGAGCCCAGATGTGGATGGATCGATGACTTAATTTGGGCCTCTAGATCCAGAATGCCTGAAACTACCCCTGGAATTTTTAGTTACATAAAACCAACATGTTCTCTTTTTTGCTCAAGCTATTTTGAGTTGTGTTTCTTTCTCTTGCAACCAGTGATGTCCTGACTGATGCAGGAGAAGGATCAGGCAGGATTTTACAAAAGAGGAGACATTTTGAGTTGGGTCTTGCAGGATGAATAAGAGCTCATCCAGCTGAGAAGAGGGGGAAGAGCACTCAGGCAGAGGGAATAGCAGGTTTCAAAGGCTTGGAGGCACGAAAGCACAGGATGAGGGGGACACCAAGCATTGGCAGTGGCACCAGGACTTGTAAGCAGAAGTGACAGGCAGGGAGGTGGGGGATGGAAGCTGATGTCAGGCTGTGAATGCGAGGGTGAGGAGGGATGGGAGCTGAAGGTACTGAAGACTGGGGGAGGGACAGGCAGGATGAGAGGTATGGGTTTGGACAGGTCCCAGGAGGTGCCAGGGAGAGGATAAAGGGAAGAGGAGTGGCAGGGAGGGCATGGTGGCAGCGTGGGTTTGGAAATCAGTGAGAGGAGGCCACCCCAGTGTCAGGGCTAGAGAAGTAGCCAGGGCTAGACCACAGAGGCCTTGGACATGAGGCAGCAGCATCTGGAGGGCCCAGGAGCCCCTGATGTGGTCAGATCTGACTGCGCCATGGTGACTGGGAGTCCACGCACTCATTCAGTGCACAGATGTGTGGAATGCTCTGTGCCAGGCCCGAGGACACAGCAGTGACTCTTCATGCACAGCCACTGTGTTGTGCAACTCCCAGGCTGATGGGGAGACAGACAGTGAGCGAGGAAGAAGATGCATGGCAATGGGAAGCAGTTCTGTGCTGTGTGGTGGTGATCAGGGTGGGGTGCACTTGTGGGTACCGCTGGCCAGGGTGCTCTGGAGAGGTCTCTTCAAGAGGAAATATTTGAGTTGAGGCCTGAAGAGCGAGGAGTGCCAGCCATGAGGGAGGTCAGGGGGAAAAGCACCCTAGTCAGGGGCCCGTGCAAAGGCCCTGTGGCAGGTCTGAGTTTGTCTGGGTGTGGGACAGAAAGGAGGCCATTGTCACTGGAGTATGGTGGATAGGTGTGTGTGTGGAGGGGGGTTTAGGGACCAGACTGTGCCATGTGGGCCAGTAGGGCCCAGGAGGGGCCAGGGATTTTATTCTAAAGGTGGCAGGCACCCTTTAGAGGGTCTCAGTAGCAGGTCTGGAGGCAGAGACGGGTGAAGGAGGGAGATGGCAGTGGGGCTGGAACTGGGAGAGTCTATGTGGCATGGGGCGGTGGGGGAGGGAAGAGCCTGGATAGGATGCCTGGGATGCATGGAGGAGAAGGGATGCCTGAAGCAGACTTGAGCAGGGAGCACTCTGGCTGAAGTGCTTCGGGGACATCCAGAACTGAGGTCATCCAAAGGGAGAGGGAGTGGGAGCCGAGGCCCAGCCTGAGGCCTGGAGAGAGAGAGAGAGACTGTCTGGGGTGAGTTTTCCCACTGGCTACCCGAGCCATGCCAGGTCAGTCCAGCCTGGGTGTGAGAGCTGTTTGCTGCCCTGGACACACCCAGTTCTTGCCACCAACACCCCTCCCCCACAGATGCCGGCTGGAGCGCATAAGTGATGTCGCCTGCCGCCCGCAGCCGTGCCATCCTCTGCAGTGAGGAGTTCACCCAAGCTGCTCTGTGTTTTGGCGCCAGCTGGTTTGCTCGACTGGAGGAGGCCACGCTAATGGGGCCAAGGTCACAGGTTGCAGCCTGCACGGTGGCAGGTTGGCTCCCAGACCTGTGGGTGGGTGCCAGGACTGTGTTCCTGGTGTCTGTGGGCAGAGGAGGAGTGATGACTGCCCCCGAATTTGGTTGCCTACCACAGGTGGCCTCGGGGGTAAAGTTGGGCTGAGGGCCAGGCTGGTTGCTGGTTTGGGCAGGGCTGGGGGGTGATCTGAGTGCTGGGGCACCCCCTACCCAGAGCTGGCACCCTGGAGGGCTCCCTGTCACCCCCTTGCCACCCTGCTGGCCTCCTTGTCTCGTGTCCTGTGCTTCTGCTGCACTCAGAAGCTGCACTTAGAGGTCCCCAAAGCCCAGTTCTTTCTTGCCCTCAGGCCTCTGCCCCTGCTATGCCTTCTGCCTGGGACACTTCTGCTTTCTGCCCCCCTGCTGTCTGCTCAGAGTCAGGGGTAACAGATGCCCCCACTGTGTTCTCACATTCTCTCTGCCAGTCAGTATTCATTCAGCAAGTGCAGTCACTTAATAAGTATATTGCAGCCCTGCTATGTACCAGATGTGGTACTAATTGGGGGTGGGATGGGGAGAGGTACATTTGTGAATAAAACAGACCAGGTCCTGACCCTTGAGGAGCTCACAGTGGAGTAGGAGTGACAGACAGCAATCAGGTGAAAACGTGGCTGGTGCTGGCCTGTGGGCAGAGCTGTGTGGAAAAGCTGAGTGGTGCCAGAGAGACAGTGGGAGGTGCAGGGGGTGCTGATAGAGGCAGGGTGGCCAGGGAGCCTTTATCAGAGGGAGAAGGTGCCAGCCATGGGAGGTATGCGGGGAGAGCATCCCAAGTGGGACTCTTTGCTTTCTTGTCTGTTTCCCCACCCTTTATGCCTAGTGGGGACCAGCACAAAACTGGGATGTTTGTTGGGGCTGAGCTGATGTGAGCAGGGCCCCAGGAGCAGGAATGGTCTCAGATGTCCCCATGGAGCCCAGGTCCCAGGAGTGTAGGCAGAACCAAAGTCAGGCTGGGCTCCGGGCCCAGGGGGTGTACAGCTCTGGGTACTGGAGGCAGCCAGGGCCTGAGACACGGGATGGGATGTGGGGTCTTGGGTCCTGGTTCATCCTGAGGCCCTGCTAAATCCATCCATTGCTGAGGTCCAGAGCAAGGGTCCATTCCGACAACTCACACAAAGGACTAAAAATCCCATGGGACAGACAGACAGGACTGAGGAGCCTGTGTGCCTGGTGTCAGATCCTCCCCCACTTCGACTAGGCTGTGAGACCACACTCAGGCAAGGCCCTGAATTTGAGCCTCAGCATCCTCATCTGTAAAATGGGGATGACAGTTCCACCCTTGTGAGGCTGCTTAGAGAATTAGATGCGATACTCTCAGTGCAGCGCCTGGCTCAGGACAGGCGCCAGTGTGTCTGCGACACTGTTGTTCTTGGCATTTGCCGAGTGTGTAAGGGCTGGAGCGGTCATTGACTCGGAACCGTCTCCCTGCAGCCTGTCTCCTGCTCTGCCTCCAGCTCCTAAAACAGTGGCTGCAGCACACAGTGGCTGTTTGTTGACTGACTGAGTGAACTGGCTGCTTGAGTGAGCAGCCCCCAGGTGATGGGGAGGACAGGGCACAAGGGACTGAGCTGTGCCCAGTGGGCTGAGCGTGGGCATCCAGCCATCTAGCTGCTTCTTGACTCCTCGCTGGGGTGCCCTGGGACACCAAACCTCCTAGAGCCTCAGTGTACTCCTCTATAAAATGGAGCCAATGATGATTCTGACCCCAGGGCTGTCCCTGGGTTGTTGGCAGACTCATGAGAAAATGATATTAAAGGGCCGTGAGGACAGCTGAGCCTACAAATTGTTGGTGAGGTGGCCACCAGTCTGGTTTCCCAAGGCCACCCGAAGTCCAGGGGAGGAGGGTGAGATGTTCAGGCTCTGGACAGGGAAACAGGCCTCTCCCTGCCTCCAACTGCCCATGGTGTGAGGGGCACCTGGCTGTGCAGCCCCTCTGACACCAAGGGTACCATTATGTTGAGTCAGCTTTGTCTGGTGGCTCATCTGGGACCTTGTGAGCCTGTTCCCACAGGAGTCTGCTAAACTCCAGTCCCAGGCAGGGGCCACCCCTTGGCCTGGGTTCCCACTGCGCTTGTGCCTATGGTCCTGTATCCCAGTGGGCCCTTAGAGGAGCCACCGTGGTGAGTTGGTGCTCCTCCTGGAGAGAAGCCCTGGGCCAGGCCTGGCACATAGTGAGTGAGCAGGTTGGGCACCTGGAAGTGGCTTAGTACCTTCTGCATGGAGCAGTAGGCATACTGTGTGTTCCGGTCTCTGAATTGCTCTTCACTTTGTGGTGAGGGGCAGGCTGGCTCACAGGGGCCTGATATGAGGGTTTTTATGCCTTTACTCCTTTGCCTTTGAGGCAGGTGGAGACCACTGGTTCCTTACAGAAACTGAGGCCCAAAGAGGGCCAAGGTGTGGTGGAAGCCAGATGCTTTTCTGCTTCTGTGTGACTTACGTTCATGGTGCAGTGGCTGTCAGCCAGGCTGTGTGCACCATCCTCTAAAGCCTCTGCACAGCGAGGCAGCTCCTGCCACTGTCTGCACACAGCCCAGGTGCACCATCCTCTAAAGCTTCTGCACAGCAAGACAGTTCCTGCCACTGCACACAGCCTGGGTGCACCGTCCTCTAAAGCCTCTACACAGCGAGGCATTCCTGCCACTGTCTGCACACAGCGCACCATCCTCTAAAGCTTCTGCACAGCGAGGCAGCTCCTGCCACTGCACACAGCCTGGGTGCACCGTCCTCTAAAGCCTCTACACAGCGAGGCATCTCCTGCCACTGTCTGCACACAGCGCACCATCCTCTAAAGCTTCTGCACAGCGAGGCAGCTCCTGCCACTGCACACAGCCTGGGTGCACCGTCCTCTAAAGCCTCTGCACAGGGGGCAGCTCCTGCCACTGTCTGCACACAGCCTGGGCACACACTGGTCTCTAAAGCCTCTGCACAGCAAGGCCGCTCCTGCCTGTCTACACACAGCCCAGGTGCACCGTCCTCTAAAGCCTCTGCTCAGTGGGGCAGCTCCTGCCACTGCATTTTGCCAATGCAAAAACAGAGATTAAGAGAGGCAGAGTGATGCAGCCAGGCTTTTGTTTTTATTTTTTCCTGGAGGTATAACTTAATACAGAAAAGTGTACACTTCTTAAGTGTACAGCTATAGGTAGCTGTGTAGCCTCCATCCAGATCCAGACCTAGAACACCCCCAGCGCCCCTGGAGGCTCCCCCGTGCTCCTCCCCGTCAATCCCCACCTGCTGCCAGCAGCTGCCCCCACTTCTGGCATCTGACAGTAGAGGCTGGCCTTGTCCGTCTCTGCACTTCATGTAAACACAGTAGCACAGCATGGCCCCTTTCCTGTAACATCGTGTTTGTCTATGCTATTGCTGTATCAGAAATTAGCTGTGCCAGGCACGGTGGCTCATGCCTGTAATCCCAGCACTTTGGGAGACTGAGGCAGGTGGATCACTTGTCAGGAGTTTGAGACCAGCCTGGCCAATATGGTGAAACCCCATCTCTACTAAAATTGCAAAAATTAGCAGGGAGGCTGGGGCAGGAGAATTGCTTGAGCCTGGGAGGTGGAGGTTGCAGTGAGCCGAGATTGCGCCACTGCACTCCAGCCTGGGCAACGGAGTGAGACTCTGCCTCAAAAAAGAAAGGGCTGGGCGTGGTGGTTCACGCCTGTAATCCCAGCACTTTAGGGGGCTGAGGCTGGTCAGGGGTGGATCATGAGGTCAGGAGATCGAGACCATCCTGGCTAACACGGTGAAACCCCATCTCTACTAAAAATACAAAAAAACTAGCCGGGCATGGTTACAGGTGCCTGTAGTCCCAGCTACCTGGGAGGCTTAGGCAGGAGAATGGCGTCAACCTGGGAGGCAGAGCTTGCAGTGAGCCAAGATCGTGCCACTGTACTCCAGCCTGGGTGACAGAGCACAACTCTGTCTCAAAAAAAAAAAAAAAAAAAGAAAGAAAGAAATTGGCTGAACTGGGATTTGAACTCTCCCACTTACTCTCCCCGTAGGACCCAGAGTGCTGCCCCTGCTTACATTTCTGTCACCCTTGGAGTGAGACCCAGATCCTCCCACTGGCCACTCCTGCTCCAGCTCCTGCACCGGTCACTACCCTCCAGCCACATAGAGGGAACTTTGTTCTCAAAAGCCCTGAGCTCCTTCCTACCTCAGGACCTTTGCACTTGCTGTTCCGACCTCCCAAGCTTCTCCTTGCCTGGCTAATACCCTCAGGGCCCAGCTGGAGTATCACCTCCTCTGCCAGGCAGGGCCTTCCTGGTGCTTGTTATCAGGCTAGTTCACGCTTTTCCACAGTGCCCGTGTCATTTGTGATAGTATCTGTTATGCATCTGCTCGCTTTAGACAGTAAACTCCAGGAAGCAGCGATGGTGTCTGCTGAGCTCACGACTGGTCCCCGGTGCCTTTCGCGGGTTCATTCATTCTTCTTCCTGTCATCTGTTCCTTCAGCAAGTCCTGAGCACCTGGCATGTGATAGCATCTTGCTAGTATTTGTTGAGTGGATGAGTGGATGAATGAATGTCCATCTGTCTGTAAAGCCCATACTCTTTCTACTACATTCCATCATCTCGGATACCCCTCTCTTGGCCCCAGTTTCCCCAGTTGTCAAATGAAGGAACCAGACCTTCCCTTCCTGGCTAAGTTCAGATTCTGAGGATGTGAGGCAAGTGGGCTGACTTACAGCCCAGCTGCGCGGGGCAGTGACCATAGGCTACAAGGCAGGTTCTGCACCGCCCCCAGTGCCTGGCGGAGTACTTTCCACACCTGCACCACTAGAGCCCCCAGGCTGCTGTTGGGGTGCAGGGCTCAAGGCCTAGATATGTCAAGGGGCTTGCTGAGGCCACACATCTGACCACAACCTCAGGGCTCCAAGCTCAGCCTGCTGGGCCTCAAGGGCAGGAGGAGGGTCTCCTCCCCTCAAGGGTCTGGGAGGCACTGGGAACAGGGGTGGTGATGGGGGTCCCTGGTGGACCTGGGTTCCTGCCTGACTTAACCCCACATGGCTGTGTGGCTTTGGTAAGTCACTTTCTCTCGTGGGCTGTAGAAATGGGAATTGCCCCTCCCTGACAGGGCCTCTGAGGCTGACGAGATCTCAGGGAGCACACGGTAGGTCTCTGGGAGGCCAGCTGTCTCCAGGGCATGCGGTGGAACTGGGCCTCTGCCGGGAGCTGTGCAGCACAGTAGCTCGGGGCTTAGCGGCTTGTCAGCCAGGCGGGCGGGTGTCCTGGGGCCGGGTTTGATTAGTTCAGGTTGACAGTCGCGCTCTGTGGCGCTGCCGGGAGGGGAGCCCGTGATTACCCTAATGAAGCTTGAACGCAGTTTGTCATCCAAACAGCTGGTTCGTAGCTGTGCTGCTGCCAGCTGCCCGACTCAGCAGTGCAACCGCATGCCCAGGACCGCCCCAGCCCCGAGCAGCCCTGCCACCTGCTCGATGGATGACCAGGGCAGGGGGTGGCAGCCCTGGGTGGGCTGTGGGGCAGCCCCAGGGGAATGAGATGGGCCACCCAGGGGTGGGGGACTTGGCAGAGCCTTAGACCAGTGAAGCAGGGCAAATTCTCAGGACATTCACAGGCAGCCGCTTATCTAGGCCTCAGTTTCCCCATCTATAAAGTAGTATGGGTGACCTTGCAGCTTCAAGTTTCTGAATTCAGGCTGAACTGTTGCCTCCTCTGGGAACGCTTCCTGGACTCCGGGCTGGATCAGGAGCCTACAGGGGTGCCCACAGCCCTCAAGGCAGGCCCTGCCACCCTGATGGCCGTGTGTTGTCACTGAAGGTTGAGAGTTGTCATGTCTCACTCATCTACTCATTTATTTATTCATTTAATAAATAGTAAGAACACATAGCAGTGAGCAAGACAGTCCCAGTTCTGCATTCATGGAGTTTTCAGTCTGGTTTGGGGGAGACTCATGGGGCTGTGACCTCATCTAGGGGCTAGGGAAGGCTTCCTGGAGGACATAGCATCTGACCTCAGAACAACCAGCAGGGGAGAGACACAGAGAAGAGTGTTGCAGGCAGGAGGAACAGCATGTACAAAGGCCCTGAGGTGGGAGGGAGGGAGCAAGGTGTTTGGAGGGATGTTGGGTGCCGGGGACACTCTGCAAACGTCAGTGCCTCAGGGACTTATTCCTGCCCTGTGCTCAGCAAGTTCACTGTGATGCCCTCTCATTGACCCTTTCTGATGGCCCTGGAAGGAAGGATCACTGTTTCATGCTGCAGATGAGGAAATTGAGACCCACAGCTTAGAAGGCAGTGCCCTCCAGTCCTCTGCAGCCTCCAGCCTGCCTGGCAGCCCCCTGAGAGGCCCTGGCCAGGGGCTGTCTGCTCAGCCTGGAGTGGAATCTGCAGGGGCACTCAGATGGGGTGGGAGTGGGCCTGGGTTCCCGTTGAGGCCCTAAGCTCTTGCCTGGTGGAGGAGGCCAACAGGAGGGGCCCACAGGCAGCCCAGGGCCTCTGCTAGATGGTGGGGCAGGTTTCCTATTACTCTGGGCCAGGACCTACCTGTATTTGAACTTGGTGGCCCCTGGTGAGTTCATACTCCCTCCACCTCCCACTGAGCCCACAGCCAGTTCGGGGCCACACTTTCCCACTTGGCTTTGCTTGGGAATGGGGCGGGCGGGCAGGGGGAGGAAGGGGACTCAAGCGGGGAGCAGCAATGGAGTGGGCAGTGGCCTGCAGCCCCAAGAGCCTCTGGCCTCCCCCATGGCCAGCCCTGGGCTGCTTCCCAGTTTCTCTGCCACCGTCTATGGCTGGGCCACCCTCTCAGCCCTCCTGCATCCCTGCAGTGGCCTCCTGGGTGGCAATCCAGCATGTGTCTACTATGGTCATCCCAACCCCACCTTCCATCCTGTCTCCTTGCTTTTTCCACCCCACACCGTACATGGCTCCCTGTTACCACTGCACAAAGCCCACGTTCTGACTCGTCATTCATGGCCTCCCAGCCTCGAGCCCCGCTTCTCTCCTCCTTGAGCCTGCTCGCCCCTCTCACTTTGCTCCTGAATATCCATGGTCTCTTCCTCCTGCAGAGGTGAGTGTGAGGCCCTGAGTCCTACATGGCCATTTGTCCTGTGGCCATTCTCCTGGCAGGTGCGTTCAGGCTGGACGCCAGACTCGCCAGGTGCTCACCCCTATAGCTGGGCAGACGGAAGCAGCCCTTGGCAGCCTGTGTGCTGGGGATGAGGATGGTTTCTGGCCTTGCTGCGGGAAGGGAGGAATTCCCTCCGCTCTGCTGCCTCCTTATCACTGCTTGGTGTGACTGCACTGCCGCCTGCCCGAGACAGTGCTGGTCCTGGAAGAGAATGGTTTATCAGATTCTCTCCCGGGCTCTTGGAGACCCCACCAGTCTCTGTCCTGGCTCAGAGAGGGAGTGGGGAAATGAAATGAACAAACGGGGCTGCAGAGTGAGCTGGGGGATGCTAGGAGACCCGTGTGGACAGAGCAGGCCCCAGCCGGCCTGGGCCTGGGGTCATGTGGTTCGGGCGTCTCAGGCTTCCCACACAGTGGACAGGGAGGCACGAGGCTGGAGAGAGCACCAGGATGCTTGAGGCTTGCCCTGTCCCAGCCTGTGATGTTCACCTGGGCTGCCCTTCCCTGGCTAAGACCTGGGGTAGGGTCTTTCCCCTGGTCTGGGGCAGGCCTTAGCAAAGGGGTTTAGTGAACGAGTGAACACTGACATTCCCGAAGGGGTGCTGAGCCCTGACTGTGTGCCAGCACCTGGATTAAGCATTTCACATGTGTGATCCCCTTGACTCTACCCACAACCCTGTGAGGTGGCGTGGTTCTCCCTATTTTATAGACCAGGAAACGGAGGCACAGAGAAGTTAAGTGACTTGCTCAGGGCATGGGGGAGTGGATGAGCTGGCATTTGATCCTGGGTGGTCTGAAGCTAGAGCCTGGACCTGCAACCAAGAGATGAAGGTGGGAAGGGGGTTGGACAGGGGACCAGGCCAGGTTCACGGGAGCTGTGCTTGAGCCCTGTGGGATTGGGGACTGCTGGAGCCTTAGAGCTGAGCTGCCTCCACACACGCCCTCAGTGGGCTTAGACCTCGGAGCCACGTGCCTGGACCCTGAGAGCACCCATCCCGTCTTGCCTCGGGGAAACCCACAGGACGCCCCACAGGGGCTGCTTATTTGCTGGAAATATGTTCCGGAGAGCTGGGCCCTGCAGAGGCTGTGTCCAGTCTGGCTGGAGTGGACAAGTGGGCAGAATAGCTAGAGACATGTGGTTCTCCTGCAGAGAGAGCAGCTCATGCCCCTTGCATGGCTGAGCCTGGGAGGGTGGGTGGAGAAGGTGCATTCGTTCAGTTGAGAGAAGACAAGTCCTGACCTGACAATAGTAATGGCAGATCAGATGCTCATGGAGGTGAAAGTAACATCACAGCTGACACAAGGGCTGTGAAGACTGAAGGAGGTCAGGGAGGCTTCCTGGAGGAGGAGGCCCAGAGCTATGATGGGACAGAGGTAGGAATTAAATGAGGAAGCAGGGAACAGTGTGCAAGGCTAAGAGAAAGCCTGTGCAAAGGCCCTGCTATAATTTGAGGCTGGGGAAGGCAACCTGTGTTTTTTGAGCAAGAGGGTCTGAGGGCGGGGGTGTGGTACCTGATGAGCTGGGCCCTCTGCGAGAAGTCACATGAGATGTCAGACATGGACTTTTGGATTTTGTGAATCTGGAATGTCCTCGGAGCCCCAGACCTAGAAGTCTCAGGGTTCACAGCCCAGCTCCACCTCTTCTTCTGCTTTCAGTCTCAGGTAAGGAGGGTGCCATCTCTGAGCCTCGGTTTTCTCATCTATAAAATGGGCTCACTGTCCCATCAAAGCCTGCACGTGAGGACTCATTGTGGGAATGTATGTGAAGTGTCTATTCGAGGTGCCCTCCCCCTCACGTGGGAAATGAGTGAGCCGTGTCTCCTGTCCCATTTCCTGGGGTTCCCACTCACCCTTCGGGCCCAGATGCAGGTTGGTGGAGAGGCCTGTGCCCTGCACCTCTGGTTTCTATCTCATTGGCAGGTTGGGGGAGGGGGAGTTCATGGCCAAGGTCAGAGGTGCCTTCCCTCAGCAGGGTCTTCTGAGGGCCATGGCAGGTGCCCACCGCTTCGCCTTCTGTTCCTTCAGCACGTGGCCTCTCCCCACCTGGGGATATATTCAGGAAGAGTTGGATCTAGCAGCATTCTTAGCTCCTGTGCCAAGGGCATTGCCATGGCCCCTCTACCTCAGTGCCAGCCTCCAGAGTCAGCCCTGGGGTAAACCCCGGCTTATCTCTGTGGGCACCCAGTGCCTCTGCCCCCTCCCCTCCAAGCTGGGATATAACCCCTCACCTCATGGTTGCCGCGAGGGTTAGAGTCTCTTGGAGAAGTGCCTGGCACACAGTCATCATTGAATACGTGATCATTCTTCTCCTTCCTGATCTGTTGCCAGATCGTGTCACGCCGTGGAGAAAGATCTGCCCTTTTCTCACCATAAAAGGCATTCCCGAAATGCTTGGGAAAGGATTAAGTGGCCGAGTGGCTGCTGCAGAGCAGGGTGCTTGTGCCCAGCGCTCTGGCTCTGGACTCACCTGGCTGTGTGACATCAGGCAGGTGTGGCCCTCTCTGGGCTCTTCTTTTGAAGATGAGCAAGGTTGATGCTGCTCTGGTGGAACCCCCTAAGAGAGAGGACAGGACAGCTCTTTGCCAGTGTAAAGGTTCTGTCCACACTACAGTTATGGTTTTATAGATGAGGAAACTGAGGCCCAGAGGGGTGATGTGCTAGCCTTGGGTGGCCTGGCTAAATGGCAGGGCTGAGCCTGCTACCTGGCTCCCTGAGGCTTTGAGTCCAGGGCTCTCGCTGGTGGCCCCCATCCTTACCCAGAACCTGGCATCCGTTAGCTGGGCACAAATGCCTGCCCTAGATTGAAGAGCAGGGAGTTGGAAGCACGTCACAGGCCAGATGTCCTGTGACAATAACCAGAGCAAGACAGATGCTGGTGCCCGGGAGAAGCCATGGCTTACTCACCTGAGGACAGCAATAATAGCAGTGCCTGTGCCTCTGAACCCCGCCAACCCTGTGAGCTAGGGCCCTGATCCCCACTTTCAGCATGAGAAGCCGAACCTCAGAGAGGCGTGCTGGCTCCAGGCAAGTCGGCTGCAGAATGGGGCTCGGAAACACGGTGTCTTGCTCCTCACGGCTTCCACTTCCCAGCTCTGGCAGGTGACGGTTCCCTGTCCTTTGTAGCCTCAGGGTGCCGTCTTTGGGTGCAGCCCAGCTTCTGGACTGTGAGCTCCTTGAGGGCCTCCCTTTGTCCTGCCTACCTGGGACGCCTGGCACGATGCCCAGGCCGAAGGGCTCACTACACGGACCTGGGCAGAATTGGGTGAAGTCTCATGGCTTCCCCTCCCCTCGAGCTGGTGTGACTTGCCACCGTGTGCATGAGTACTGCTTGGGCTGGTGCCAGTCCTGCCTCTTGGGAGAGGAAATCAGGGTTTACTGGGCAGGAAAGGGTGGTCTTGCTGCGACAGTCACGTGGGCCTGGCCCCGGGGGCCCCATCTGTTGAGGTGAGGAGAGGCTGAGTGGAGGCCACTGGGCAGAGGCACTTTTCCTGGAGGTTTTGCCTCTCAGAGCCAGCCTGGGGGTGGCTGCTGCCGCCCTGGGCTTCCAGGGGAGGAACATTTCCTCGCCTGGCCCCGTGCCAGAATATCCAGGGGCACACAGAGGTGGCGGCTCCAGCACCATAGAGTATCTGTGCCCAGTCGGGAGGAGGCCCAGAGGAGCAGAGCTCTGGTTAGCGGGGCACTGGCCCAGCAGCCTGAGCACGGAGAGGCATCTGGAGTTGGGGCTGCCGGCAGAGAGCTCAGCGTACTCCCACCTGCCCATACATTCAGCGGTTTCCTGAGTCCGAGCAGGGCAGGAAGACAAAGAGGGAGCGTCCGGGTCTGCACCCTCAGGCACCAGGCGAGGGCCAAGGGGAGAACCCAGTTTTGGGACGAGGCATCCGAGCCTGGCTTCTTCTGGCCTCTCCTCGTCCACAGACCTGAGGCAGGCCGTATTCCCCACGTGCCTTGTATTCCCTCTGGGCTCTGGGTCCTCACCTGCAGGATGGAGATAATGAGACTCCCCAGGCTGCTGGGAGATCAGCTGAGACAGTGGCTGTAAAAGGACATTAGCAAACCACACCATTCAGAGCAAATGGTGGGGATTATTTTCTTAAATGGTGGAGATTATTTTTTCTCAAGTGGTGGGGATTATTTTCTCGGATGATGGAGATTATTTTCTCGAATGGTGGAGATTATTTTCTCGGATGATGGAGATTATTTTCTTGAGTGGTGGAGATTATTTTCTCCGATGGTGGAGATTATTTTCTTAAATGATGGAGATTATTTTTTCTTGGATGGT
Source organism: Macaca nemestrina (assembly GCF_043159975.1). NCBI lineage: Eukaryota > Metazoa > Chordata > Mammalia > Primates > Cercopithecidae > Macaca > Macaca nemestrina. Next base: position 110,041,169 of record NC_092139.1, on the reverse strand, counting down.
GGGGATTATTTTCTCGGATGGTGGAGATTATTTTCTCCAATGGCAGGGATCATTTTCTCGAATGGTGGGGATTATTTTCTCTAATGGTGGAGGTTATTTTCTCGGATGGTGGGGATTATTTTCTCGGATGGTGAAGATTATTTTCTCGGATGGTGGAGATTATTTTCTCCAATGGCGGGGATCATTTTCTCGAATGGTGGGGATTATTTTCTCTAATGGTGGAGGTTATTTTCTCGGATGGTGGAGATTATTTTCTCCAATGGCGGGGATCATTTTCTCGAATGGTGGAGATTATTTTCTCCGATGGTGGAGATTATTTTCTTAAATGATGGAGATTATTTTTTCTTGGATGGTGGGGATTATTTTCTTGAATGTGGAGGTTATTTCTGCTATCACTACTTCTGTTTGTCTCCCAGTTTCCATTTCTCTCAAGTCTTATCAGGCCTAGTGAAATTAATTAATGTTTACCTTTTACCCTCACTGGTTTATTCATCTCTCTTCCCTCCCACACACTTTCCCTTGATCCCGTTCCCTTCCAATAATAATAACCACCATCATCACCACCATCACCATCACCACCACAACCTCCATCACCATCACCACCATAACCTCCATCACCATCACCACCACCACCATCACCACCACCACCACCACCACCACCACCTCCATCACCACCACCACCACCTCCATCACCACCATCACCACCACCTCCATCACCATCACCACCACCACCGCCACCACCACCTCCATCACCGCCACCACCACCACCACCACCACCACCTCCATCACCACCACCACCACCACCACCACCTCCATCACCACCACCACCACCACCACCACCACCTCCATCACCATCACCACCACCACCGCCACCACCACCTCCATCACCACCACCACCGCCACCACCACCACCACCACCACCACCTCCATCACCACCACCACCACCACCTCCATCACCACCACCACCACCACCACCACCTCCATCACCACCACCACCACCACCACCACCACCACCTCCATCACCACCACCACCACCACCACCTCCATCACCATCACCACCACCACCACCTCCATCACCATCACCACCACCACCGCCACCACCACCTCCATCACCACCACCACCGCCACCACCACCTCCATCACCACCACCACCGCCACCACCACCACCACCACCACCTCCATCACCACCACCACCACCACCTCCATCACCACCACCACCACCACCACCACCACCACCACCTCCATCACCACCACCATCACCACCTCCATCACCACCACCACCACCACCACCACCTCCATCACCACCACCACCATCACCACCACCTCCATCACCATCACCACCACCACCACCACCACCACCTCCATCACCACTACCTCCATCACCACCACCTCCATCACCATCACCACCATCACCACCACCTCCATCACCATCACCACCACCACCTCCATCACCACCACCACCATCACCACCACCTCCACCACCATCACCACCACCTCCATCACCATCACCACCACCACCACCACCTCCATCACCACCACCACCACCACCTCTATCACCGCCACCACCTGCATCACCACCACCACCACCGCCACCACCACCACCACCACTGCCACCTCCATCACCACCACCACCACCACCACCACCTCCATTACCATCACCATCACCACCACCACCCCCATCACCATCACCACCATAACCTCCACCACCACCACCACCGCTGCCACCACCGCCACTGCCGCCACCACAACCACCGCTATCACCACAACCACCGCCACCACCTCCACCACCGCAACAGCTCACGCTACCATTTAATCCTCACAGCCTTGGAAAGTAGGTACAGTTGTCATCCCCGTTTTACAGATGAGGAAACAAAGGCTCCAAGCTGGGATTCAAACCCGGTCCCCCAGCTCCTGGGTCTGTGCTCTGAGCCGTGGTGCCCACAACATCTCGGCTTTTCCTGCATTTCTGCCTCTGGGAAGAAGGTGTGGCTGCACTCAGCCAGCGATGGCCAGAGTCTAGTCCCACCACCACTGCCTGCTCTCCCAGCCTGCTTCCCGCTTCTCCTCCCTCCCGCCTGCACTTCCTGCTTCCAGCCTTTGCATTTGCCATATCCCCTGCCTGAACGCTCTCACTTTGGAGCCCTGCGTGGCTCGGGTCAGCTGCCACCTCCTCCCAGAGACCACGCCTGGCTGACTGAGAGTAGCACCCCCATTTCTTCCACTGTCATCCTGTTCCCTCAGCTGACAGGTGCCCCCTTCCCTGTAATGCTAATGACCTCTGAGGGCATTCCTGCTCCAATGTCCTTGGAATCCAGTCGCTGCTATCTGAGTGGCCCCCCCACGCTGGCCCTGGCTGCCAGTGCCATCCTGCCATCCCACCTGCCCTTCCACGAGGCTCAGACCCTTCCAGACTTGAGTTCTGGAGTGGGTTGTCTAGTGAGGGCTTTGGCCTCTGAACAAGAGGCCAAAGGAAACAGCCAGGTGGGCCAGGTGCGGTGGATCACACCTGTAATCTCAACACTTTGGGAGGCTGAGGTGGGTCACCTGAGGTCGGGAGTTTGAGACCAGCCTGACCAACATGGAGAAACCCCGTCTCTACTAAAAATACAAAATTAGCCAGGCGTGGTGGCAGGCACCTGTAATCCCAGCTACTTGGGAGGCTGAGGCAGGAGAATCACTTGAACTTGGGAGGTGGAGGTTGCAGTGAGCTGAGATCGCACCATTGCACTCCAGCCTGGGCATCAAGAGTGAAACTCCATCTCAAAAAAAAAAAAAAAAAAAGAAAAAGAAAACAGCCAGGTGAGTGATCCAGACCTGAGCCTGGGGATGGCGAGGCTTCCCACTGCCAGGAGGCACGTTCATTCCCTCAGGCACTCATTCATTTACTCAGGCACTGATTCATTTACTCAGGCACTCATTCATTCCCTCAGACACTCATTCGTTCCCTCAGGCACTCATTCATTTACTCAGGCACTCACTCAGGTGCTTACTCACTCACTCACTCACTCACTCACACTCCTTTGGTCACTCAGCACTGGTGTGTTAGGAACCTTCCTGCTGGCCACACACTCCATGCCTAACAAATGCTGAGCCAGTGAATGAACCAACATCCTTCCTCTCCTCGGTGCAGCCTTTCTCAGCGCAGTTCAGGCCCTGCCTCCTCCACGGGAGCTCCTCCCCAGGGAGACCCTGGACCTTCACTGCTGACGTGTGATCTTGAGGAAGGGCCCTGTCTGTGGCTCTGACGACTTCCAGCAGACCCCTTCTCTCTCTGACGGCTGCCGGGAAGCCTGAGCCAGATTGGCAGCGAGCCTCTGAAAGGCCCTTATGGTGCGTGCTGGGCTCACTCCCCAGGGTCCTCTTATACATCTTCTGAGTGTTCACAGCTGCCCCTCCAGGCCCGCACAGCAAGCCCTCAGTAAATCTTTACCGAGTGAACGAATGAATGAATGAATTCTTTATTCTCTCTGCCTCCCTTAAGTGCCACTGCCTGTTTTGTGTTTCCTCGGATTCTTTTTGAATGAGAAAGGAAGAACAAGAACAATAGCAATATTAATAACAGCAGCCGTAATACCTGCTCATATTTATTGAGCAATTGCTGAGTGCTGGGCCTTGTTCCAAATATTTTACATGTATGAATTCATCTCATTGTCCCAGGCCTGTGAGGTGGGTGTTAGTCTCCCTACTTTTTTATTTTTATTATCTTTTTTTTTTTTTTTTTGAGACGGAGTCTCGCTCTGTTGCCCAGGCTGGAGTGCAGTGGCCGGATCTCAGCTCACTGCAAGCTCCGCCTCCCAGGTTTACGCCATTCTTCTGCCTCAGCCTCCCGAATAGCTGGAACTACAGGCGCCCGCCACCTCACCCGGCTAGCTTTTTGGATTTTTTTTTAGTAGAGACGGGGTTTCACTGTGTTAGCCAGGATGGTCTCGATCTCCTGACCTCGTGATCCGCCCATCTCAGCCTCCCAAAGTGCTGAGATTACAGGCTTGAGCCACCGCGCCTGGCCTTTTTTTTTTTTTTTAAAGATGGAGTCTCGCTTTGTCACCCAGGCTGGAGTGCAGTGATGTGATCTCAGCTCACTGCAACCTCTGCCTCCCGGGTTCAAGCAATTCTCATGCCTCAGCCTCCCGAGTAGCTGGGATTACAAGTGTTTGCCACCTTGCCTGGCTAATTTTTGTATTTTTAGTAGAGACGGGGTTTCACCACCGTGTTGGCCAGGCTGGTCTCAAACTCTTGACCTCAAGTGATCGGCCCACCTCCACCTTCCAAAGTGCTGGGATTATAGGTGTGAGTCACCGCGCCCAGGCTAGTCCCCCTATTTTACATGAAGAAGCTGAGTACCCAGCGAACCAGCAATTTGCTAGTTGTAGGTTGCAAGGCTCCTGAGCGTGGAGTTGGGGTGTGAACACAGCAGGGAATTACAATGGTAATTGTAAAAAGGAGTCCCCGGTGGCTCAAGCCTGTAATCCCAGCACTTTGGGAGGCCGAGACGGGCGGATCATGAGGTCAGGAGATCGAGACCATCCTGGCTAACACAGTGAAACCCCGTCTCTACTAAAAAATACAGAAAACTAGCCGGGCGAGGTGGCAGGCGCCTGTAGTCCCAGCTACTCGGGAGGCTGAGGCAGGAGAATGGCGTGAACCCGGGAGGCGGAGCTTGCAGTGAGCTGAGATCCGGCCACTGCACTCCAGCCTGGGCGGCAGAGCAAGACTCCGTCTCAAAAAAAAAAAAAAAAAAAAAAAAGTAAAAAGGAGTCCCTTTTGTCGAATAGAGGACAGGAGCCCTGGAAAGCTTCCCTGTGAGCCATGCCTCTGCAGAAGAGTGGACAGGGGTGTAGAGCTGCATATGGGGTCCTGGGCCCTTAGGGTGACCTGGCCGCAGGAGCCGGGAAGCAGGCGTGTGAGTGGAGCTGGGACCTGGCTCACAGAGCTGGCCATGGGGCAGGCTTCTTCCTTCCAGTCCCTGCTGGGGCCACCCTTGTGTTCCCCAGAGGGGCTGTGTCCAGTGAGCCACATGGCCTGCGTTGCCTGTCCCTGGTGGCAGGCATTCTCTCATGCTCTGAAGTGCCGCCTGTCTGGAGCCTCTGTCCGTCACTGAGCGGTCAGGGTATGGCAGCCCCCAGGTCTACCTCTGGCCAAGAAGGCCTTAAATCTGCTCCCAGCCCTTGCTCCTGAATTGCTTGCACGGCTTTTATAGTTGCTTGGGGAACTGTAAGTCTGCGCTGCCTGACTCCTGTGTATTTAAATTCTCAGCCATAATGTTATATTAACTCATTTTTTGCAGTTTCCTGGGAGACTGTGTGTACATTACTGGGCGGTGGTGGAGTGGGAATGGCCATGCCTGTGGACAAACACAGCTGTGAGTGTTCCTGGCGCTGGGAGCTGATCTGGGGGCCCCCATCTCTGGTGGGTCCCTCATGAGAGGCATTTCCTGCCAGCCAGGTGTTCACGGTAGCTGAGTCCCCTCTGCCGCCCCTGGCAAAGTTGCAGATGCAGCCATTTGGCTGATAAACAGGGATTCCCAGCTTGGGATGACTCTGGAGCTCCAGGGAGGCCTGTGGGTCACGTGTCTTTTGTTCATTTATGCACTGCCAGGTGCATTCATCCCCACATCAGTCCCCACACACGTGTTGAGCACCTGCTGTGTACACAGCCTGGAGATACAGCAGGAATGCAACTGACTGTGCTCTATTCTCCTGGAGATGAAGTGCTAGGGGAGAGGGATGTTCACTTGATGGACAAATAAATCCCCAATGCAGGCCGGGGACTGGATCGGCCATGAGAGGAAGGGCTGGCGGTGGGGGTTGAGGTGGAGGAAGGGCACACTGAGGCAGAGACCTGAAGGAGAAAAGGGGCTGGTGTCCAACCCCTGTGTGTGAATCGACACAACAAGGCCCTGAGGGTCATCATGCCCATTTCACCGGTGACGCCTAAGGTCCACAGCTGCTAAGTGGCAACGCATCAGACCCAGGCTGTACGGCTCTATCCTGCCTGCTGTCACTGCTGCATTCCATGGCTCTCTGGGAAGGACATTTTAGGTGGGCAGAACAGAACCTGCAAGGGTCCAGAGGCCCAAAGGAGGCTGGTAATTTTGAGAAACAGCCAGAAGGCAGTGTGACTGGAGTAGAGTGAGCAGGGGTGAGAATGGAAGCGGAGAAGGCGGAGAGGTCGAGGAGGGGGCAATCTCGAAAGTGAAAGTAGGGGCTCACTGTGCTTCTTCATCTTGCTCCTGAACCGAGGTGGCAGTGGTGGGAATGGAGGGAAGATGGGAAACAGCAGAGCAGAGCCTTGGGGTAGAGCTTGGAGTAGAGCAGTGGGGCAGGATACGGGGGCTCAGGGCTGGGAGAGCCCAGGTGCTGGGGTGGGAGGGAGAAGGAGACTTCCTGGGAAAGGCCTTGCAGGTAGGGGTAAGGGGATCCAATGACACAGCTGCAGCACAGCCCTGCTCTGGGGTGGGAAACCCAGGACTCCCAGCTGGCTTCCCTGAACTCCTCACCTGTCCACTGTGGAGTTCATCCAGGCCGCTGCAGGGTGTGAAGAAGGGCCCAGAGTCAGCCCTGACATGTCGTTTAGTTGTTTATTTGTCCTCAGTTTCTTCATCTGGGAAATGGGGATCCTGATACTCATGGGGGGTTAGGAATCCTGGTTGCAAAGTTCCAGCACTGGTAGAAGTGAAAACCCTGCCCGTTGACTACTTGCTGCCTCATTTGATTCTGTGGGCTCAAATAATGTCCTATTTTACTGGGAGGGAACTGAAGGTCCGAAGTGAAATGGCTTGCCCAGAGCCCTGCTGGCTAGGCTCAGGAGGCAGGGGAGGTCTGGGGAGAGAAGCCTGGGATGAGGTCCCCTGTCTCCCCAACACACACGACGAGAGCCCCCGTGGCCTTCCATGGCTGCCCAGGCAGGAGCGGGGCCAGGGTTGCTTGGAGCACTTAGGGAGTTTAGAGCAGCGGCAGGTGGACTGGCCCCCAGATCCCCATGCCTGTGGAGTGGAAGGGCAGGGCCAGAGGAGTACTCTTCTCCATGCAGTACGTGCTGCTTGGAATGTCCTCCCCCAGCCCCCAGCCAAGTCTTCATCCTTCAAGCCTTAGCTCTGGTCAGCACCTCCTCCAGGAAATCTTCCTAGACTTTACCTGTGATGGTCACATACCTCCTTAGTGTCCTCATAGCACCATATCTGCCCTCCCATGGCCAGCCTGAATGTTCCCTGCATGTGGGGCTGTGTCTGAGTCCTCTCATGCCCCCAGTACCCCTTACAAGGTGTGGCACGGAGCAGGTGTCAGAGAATGCTTTTAGAACAGAGCTGGAGTGATCTCAGGTCAGGGCAGTACCAGGGCCCTAAGCCCCGTTGGGCAGGTGCCACCGCTGGCTGATTTCATGACCCCAGGCCTCAGCAGGCCACAGGGTCAATCAGGAGCACCCCAGACACCCACCTGGAGGTGGCCAGTGCCCCCACCCCCATACTGGGACCTGCTTATCAACAGCAGGCCCTGATGGCATCCCTGTGTCTGGAAGTACCAGAGCAGTGCCAGCTGAGACAGCAGTGCCCTCACAAGCCCTGGGCTTCCACAGAAACCCCAGGTCACTTGCAGCCTGGTGACTGGGGGCCTGGAGTCATCCCTTACTCGTGGTCCCTGATGAAGACTTCGCTGGGCAGTGCTAGGGCTCACTGGGCAGAGGGCAGCATCCTGACTCCTGCCCGGCCCGGGCCTGCTCTCTGGAATCATCCCTGAGTGCCAGCCTCTGTTCTTCGTCTTAATGAGGAAAGCTCTTCTCTCCTCCCTGCCATCCCCCCCTTCTTCCGAAATGAATTTACCGTTCCGCTGCGCCGCACTCCTCCCTCCTCCTCCTCCCCTCTCCTCTCACAGGCCGCGAGGGAAGTGGAGGGTGTTATTGTATATTTTAGCCAGTTGTTCCCCTGTACGCCCCAGTCTCTTTGGGGTGGAGCTGGGGGGATGGGGAAGTAAGTAAATTATATATTGAACTCCTAACTGGAGCTGAGGCCTTGTGGTTTCCATGGCAACTGGGCTGGAAATAGCTCGGCGTGACATCAGCATGGTACAGGTATAGCCAGATCCAGCCGTTCCCCAAACAAGCTGGCTCCAAGGGGAGCAAGAGATGTGCGGCTAATTAGCATATGCAAATCATACCTGGCGAGCAGGGCAGGGCCTGGGATGCCCCAGTGGGGCCTGTGGCCATGGCCAGGGCCTCTGGCAGGTAAGCGGGCTGGGGGTGCTTGTGGGGTCAAGGTCCAGGCTGCCCTGGGCACGGGTGGGCCTGGGCCTGCCTGCCCCATAGGGCTCTGGGAGTGTGGCCAATGGGGCTGCCAGGGGCTGGACAGGCATGCACGGCAGGCAGCCAGGAGGGTGCCCCGCCTGGGCTCTAGTGGTATCTGGCTCCTATTGGCTCATGGGTGCCTTTGAAGCTGGCTACCTAATTGGGCCCTGCTGGCTGGCTGCCATTTTTCTCTGTAGCACTGTGAGGGAGGGATCGCCCTGTGCCCACCTCAGCTCCCTTCCTCCACCCTCCCCACTGCTGGACGTGGGAAAGGCCCACAGAACCTGCACCCTCCCGCTGTCCTGCGGCTAAGTCTACCCCCAACCCCCCCAGCCCCCAGCAGGGATGCAGGAGCAGAGCCTTGGGCCAGTCACTTGGCCTCTCCAAGCCTCAGTTTCCACCTTGGTGAGATGGGGGTATTTTTCTCTGCCCATGTACCAGGTATTGAGTGGTTAATGAGGTGACACTGGGGAAGGGCCTAGGTGGGCTTGGTGGGCCAGACATAGTGGGAGGAGGACGAGGTTTATCCGTCATCTGTGTTTAAATCGAAGCTTGGTCACCCAGCGCCGCCCCTCCTTCCCCACCACACACACACACAAACACACGCTCTGGGGAGACTTGAGAACTTGCAGTAAATTTCTGGGCGAGGTGAAATATTGCCACCTTCAGCGTGGTGATTTCCACGCTAGGGCTCTTGGCTGAACCTCCGACATTCAAGCTGGGAGTGCTCTGTGGCTAAATGAGATAATTTATTCATTTCAGCAAATGCTGAGGGTGTGCCGAGTGAGGGCGGGCGGGGAAGGTGGGGTGAGTCAGACATGGCCAAGCACACAGAGCGCTCAGTCTGCAGGGGAGGCAGACAGATAGTGTTGCCAGTGCTCTCTGGGGGATTTGGGGTGTCTGGGAAGAGTGTTGAGGACATGAGACTGTTGAAGATGCCTTAAGGGCATGCCAGAGTCCACTTGGCAGCGAAGGGGGTAAGGAAGGGCATTCCGGGAAGAGAAAAGCAGTGGGCACAGAGGCTCGGAGGCGGGAAAAGATGCCTGGCAATTGGGGAAAGGGTGACACTTGGCTGGAGTAAAGTGGTGGAGATGAGACCAGATAGTTCTGCCAGTGTCAGCTTCAGAGGGGCTGCAGGTCAAAGAGTTTGTGATCCAGGAGGCAGAGGGAGCTATCGGTGGCGCTTGAGCAGGGAAGTGATGTGTTCAGATCCTGGCTTCAGAAAGAAAAGGTGGGCCAGCAGCGTGCGGTGGCTCACGCCTGTAATCCTAGCACTTTGGGAGGCCGAAGAAGGCAGATCACTTGAAGTCAGGAGTTCAAGACCAGCCTGGCCAACATGCTGAAACCCTGTCTCTGCTAAAAGTACAAAAATTAGCCAGGCATGGTGGTGCATACCTGTAGTCCCAGCTACTCAGGAGGCTGAGACAGGAGAATCGCTTGAACCTGGCGGGTGGTGGAGGAGCCTCTGCCCACCTTGCCCTGCTCTGACCCTCCTGCCTCTGACAGATTAACTTGTGGGCAAGTCTGTCTCCTTGAGTATGCATGATGTGCCCCTGCTGCATGGGTGCAGTGAAGGTCCAGGGGACTAAACTGAGCAGACTCCCACGCTAGTGCTCTTTTGGGTGTCACATTTTCACAGGGTCACCGTTTGGGAGCATCTTCTCATCACTCCGGCCCTGGAAGCACTTTGCAGTCTTTATTCCATTTGTTCCTGGTGACTTTCCTGGCCCGCAAACCTGCCTGGATCCCTTCTTTCTCAGAAGCTGCTAGGGCTCCCTGGTACTCAGATAAAGTCCAAACCCCGCCTTGATGTGGCCTCTTGTCTTTAAATCTTTATTTTTTTTTTTTTGAGACAGAGTCTTGTTCTGTTACCCAGGCTGGAGTGCAGTGGCGCGATCTCAGCTCATTACAACCACCGCCTCCTGGGTTCAAGTGATTCTCCTGATTCAGCCTCCCAAGTAACCTGGATTACAGGCATAGACCACCACGCCCAGCTAATTTTTTGTATTTTTTTTTTTTTTTGAGACGGAGTCTGGCTCTGTGGCCCAGGCTGGAGTGCAGTGGCCGGATCTCAGCTCACTGCAAGCTCCGGCCTCCTGGGTTCACACCATTCTCCTGCCTCAGCTCCCCAAGTAGCTGGGACTACAGGCGCCCGCCATCTCGCCCAGCTAGTTTTTTGTATTTTTTTAGTAGAGACGGGGTTTCACCGAGTTAGCCAGGATGGTCTCGATCTCCTGACCTCGTGATCCGCCCGTCTCGGCCTCCCAAAGTGCTGGGATTACAGGCTTGAGCCACCGCGCCCGGCCAATTTTTTGTATTTTTAATAGAGATGGGATTTCACCATGTTGGCCAGGATGGTCTCAAACTCCTGACCTCAATTGATCCACCCACCTTGGCCTCCCAAAGTGCTGGGAGCCACCCCGGGCGTGAGCCACCGTGCCTGGCCTTGCCTTTATATCTTTGCTCCTGCTGTTCCTCTACCTGGATACCTTTCTTGCCTCCTCCACTTGGGCTACCCCTGGTTCTTCTGCCACTCTAATGATGCCTCCTCTGGGGAGTCCTCTCTGACCAGCTCTGTCCCAGGATGATAGGTGTCTTATGTGCCCCCCTCCCTGGCCCCCTAGGCATCCCTCATTCATGACACTGCCCACACCTTCCGGAAGACACCAGCTTCAGTGAGGAAGTCTCACTCAGTGTTGGCCCCATGGTCAGCCCAGGACCTTGCCCAGAGGTAGAACCAGTGAAAGTTTGTTGAGTGAATAGGCAAGGGAGTGAATGTTGCCCTTCCTGCCTACGTCCAGCCCATTCCACCTGCCTGGGCTGCCCTCCTTTCCTCTCTTACCCTGCGCACCTGGCCTGGATACCCCAGCTTCAAGCTGCCTGTCCTTCAGAGAGTCCTTCCTCTCTGAGCCTGTCCTCACCTGCAGCCCACCTGCCACGAGGACCCCAGACGGAGCCTACTGGGGTGCCTCTCCTGCTTTCCCAGCATGGTGTGTGAACACCCTGGGGCCCCCACTGGCTTCTCCCACTTTTCAGTGCTTCAGGCCATTAGGTGGCTGGTGATTGCTGACAGACTGAGCTGTTCCAGAACCTTCCCTGTCAGGACTGTCCTGTGGAAATCTCTAGAGGTGTCCAAAGCCTCCTGTCCGCCCCCTCCCCTGCCTGCGTCTCCCAGACCACTCCTTGATTCCAGGTTTCTGAAAAATTGTGTGAAAACTGGCTTTGTGTCATCAGATCCAATTTCCTGCCACCTCTTACTTTTAAAGGAGGCACAGCCAGTTTAAAACAAAAACATCCTGCCGTGGTGTGAGCTGAAGACTTTGGGCCAAGAGGCTGGGCTGTGAGGGCCTTGCACTCTGCCACCTCCCCGCATTCAGCCACTCCCGTCCTCCCTGGGTAGGGGCTGGAGGGACGGGTTCTGGAGCCCAGGTTTTCATGCCCCTGCCTTCTTTATCATTGTTGAGTCCCCTCTCCAGATGCTGCTCCAGAGTCCTCTGAAGCTTTCTTGAGTTCATCCTTCCTTCATTCAGCAGACATCCACCAGGTGCTTGCACTGTGCCAGCTCAACACTGGGCTTGTGGGCACAGAGCAGACAGAAGGGGTGCAGGTCAGGACCCCCTGTTCTCCCTGGGAGAGGGAGGCTCCCTGCTAGCCCTCAGCCCTTGCCTCAGGCCTCCTGGGTGCAGGACCTGTGGGTTCCTCTTCCCGCCTGGTAATTACCAGCTCCCCAGCTCTGGGAAGCAGCTGGGTCAGGTGTGGGCTGCCTGCCCACATGCCTGGCCGCCCGCCCGCCTGCCGCAGGAGGCATCGCTGCCTGGGATTCAAGCACCTCCAAGGGCCTGCGACATGGCCATGGGGAAATCATTTTCTGACAACGGCCATCAATTTCGCTGAGAGCCCATCGGCGCTCTGGCAGCCTGTCCCTCGGCAGCGGCAGCTGGTCCGTGTCAAGCCCCCGGGTGTCCTGATGACAGAAGCGATTCGCATTAGGCATCTGCCCCAGAGCACACATCCGGAAGAGATGGATTCCGGCCAGTTCCAGACACGCACCGCATCACCTCCAAGTTTATCTTCGGGTCCTTGGGTTAGTGGAGATGTCTTCTCCCTGCCCTGGAGTGACCACAAGGGGCCCCTATAGGGCAACCCCAGCCTCAGGAATGGGGCTCCCTGCTGAGCCCGTATCTGCCTTGTTGCAGGTGCTGTCTAGGCACAGAGGTCGCAGCTCTGAACACAGCAGACAGAGCACCTGCCGTTGCACTGAGAAGTGAAGGACAGGAAGGAGGCAGTCATGCACAGATCTCGGGAAAGAGCAGTCCAGGCAGCGGGAACAGCCTGGGCAAAGGTGTTCCCTGAGGCAGGGAATTCTGTTGGCCAGCCGTGGTGACTCACGCCTCTAACCCCAGCACTTTGGGAGGCCAAGGCGGGCAGATCACTTAAAGTCAGGAGTTCAAGACCAGCCTGGCCAACTTGGTGAAACCCTGTATCTGCTAAAAATACAAAAATGAGCCGGGCGTGGTGGCGCACATCTGTAATCCCAGCTACTTGGGAGGCTAAGGCAGGAGAATTGCTTGAACCCTGGAGGTGGAGGTTGCAGTGAGCCAAGATTGTGCCCCTGCACTCCAGCTGAGGTGACAAAGCGAGACTCTGTCAAGAAAGAAAGAAAGAGAAAGAGAGAGAGAGAAAGAAAGAAAGGAGGGAGGGAGGGAGGGAGGAAGGAAGGAAGGAAGGAAGGAAGGAAGGAAGGAATGAATTAATTCTGTTGAGGCTGCTGTGAGCCTCAGGTGTCTTAGGGACATCGAGGGTTAGAGCCAGGGTCCTAACAGAGCCCCAGAGATGTCCACAGGAAGGTGAGTTGCGTTCTGGCAGATGATCAAGGCGCCCCCTGGAGGAGGTGGTGTGAAGTAGGAAGCAAGGTGAAGTGAAGGAAGGCTGAGAGGGTAATGGGAGAGTGCAGTGGGCAGGGGCCTTTCCTAACTCATGGAGAGGGTGCTGTATTGGATGAGGCAGGTCTAGGCACCTCTGGCTTTCAGAGGCTTTTGAGAACCTCACCTTGTCCATGCTGTGGGGTCAGCGGGATTGGATTGAGGCCCTACTGTGCACCAGGGGGTTCACCTGCATCCCAGCCGCTGTCTCCATTTATTGCAGGCCTACTGAGTGCCAGGCACTGAAGAAGCTCTTGGCATATTATGTGACACAGCCCACAGGTAGGCATTAGTACCTGCACTCCCAGGTGGGGAAGGTGAGGCCCAGAAAAGTCTGGAGGCTTGTCCAGGGCCCACAGCATGGTGATGGTGTGAGCCAGGCTGGGGAGCCTGAGCTGGGAAGATTGCAAGAAGCTGGTTGTCGTGAACATTCCTGGACATGGAACAGTGAGCCACCCCCAGTACCGGAGCCAGCTCCCCAGGACCCAGCTTCGTCCTCAAGGCACCTTACTCCTGGGCTCTGCAGATGTGGGCCTTGAGGCCTGGGCATTGGGCATGCAGGGCATGGGCTTGGGGCCACAGCCTGGGTGCCCCATGCTTTCACCTGTGGCTCAGACAGTGGGGAGAGGAGGGAGATACTCTATGAGCTTTCAGGGACTTGCAGCTCCTGGCTCTTCATAAAGGGATGACCAGTGACATCTTGCAGATGAGGAGCCTGAGGCTCAGCAGGGATTGGGGGGTGACGGGACCTGACAGCAATGGGATTGCTGGGCCAGAGCAGCAACAGGTCTGTCTGTCCCCACAGCCCACTCCACACCCTGGGGAATGGGTGATAATTGAGATGGCTATGAACGTGGGTCATCATCTCGGGCTTTGATCCCCGTGGTGGTTTTGTGGGAAGTGTGGATTCTAGAATCCACGCTCCTCCAACCCTCATTCCCCCAGGCCCGCCTCCATAGCTCCTTTTGTATATTCCTCTGAGGCCTGGGACCCCACTTGGCCTGGCTCCATCAGACTCCCTCCATAAGGTTAAGTCCAGCCAGGGAACCCATTTTTTCTACCAGCTGCACCCACGGGGATCTCATTCCCGGCAGCTGCTGATCTAGACAAGGTAGGGCCATGTCTGTGTGGGCCATCCTGGTACCAGGTAGGTGGCCCCCTGACCACTGGGGGGCCAGTCAGGAGGGGCAGTGGCAGAGTTCTTGGTGCTGTAATCCCCGCAGCTGCTTACTCATTCACTCATCCATGATGGCACCTTCTCGGCATTGGAGAGTGCCCTTGTTCTGTGGCTCCTGCACCTGGTGTAATGTTGGCCATATAGTACATACCCTATCACTACTGCCTGTCTCTGCATGGTGATTTCTAAGTCCTAGGAGGAGCCTTACCTATCCTCCATGTCTTCCTCCTTCTCTATTGCCTTTTGCAGAAATTTTACCATTTGTGATTCATTCCTTTGGCATAACTGTTGCACTAAGTTTTTCTAAAATGCAGACCCCTGGAGTCTCACTACCTCTTCTAGGAAGGAGACCCTTTCGAGTCCCAGCTTCTGGGTAAGCCATGTGCCTAGGAGAAGAGGACTGTCGTGAATATGCAGGGCTCCGGTGCAGGGGTCTGTGGAAGAGACAGGGAAAACAGAGTTGGGAGGACACGTAGCAGCTTCTGTGTGCCTGCAGGGTGCCTGGGATTGCACTATTATTACACTTTTCAGCCCTACAGCCCTGGGCTCGGGATGTTTTCATCCCCGTTTTGCAGGGTAGGAGACTGAGGCGCCACCAACAGGTTTCCCAGTTGGGAGGGCCAGGCCTGGGGTCTGTATGATTCCCATCCATACCCTTCAACTGCACCTTGCTCCTGCCCATGACATGGGTGTATGATGGTGGTGTGGTCCCCGCAGGGCATCAAGGGCAGCCCCTCTGGTTTGCAGCTGCTGAGAGAGGGCCCAATCCTCACAGCCTTTTGTACTTTCGGAAAGGTTATCACTTCCAGAGGCCCATTTGAGCCTCACACCACCCTGAGGCAAAAATATCCTCCTTTCTCTTATGAGGAAACTGAGGCACAGGGAGTACCTACTCTGTGACACACCATTCAGTGCCCCTCCTGCCCCTTCCCCTCAGCCCGCTCGGGAAAGGCCTTGGGCCTGGTCCTGGTGCCAGGAGATGAAGCACTCAGGCAGCCTCCTTCTGCCTCCCTGACTGTAGGTCCCAGTCGCCAGCCATGCTGCAGGTGGGAGGGCTGGCATGCAGGTCCCTGGGGGGAGGCAGGCTGTGTGTGAGCCGCAGCTTGGGAGCCTGGCCACCCGCATCCCCTGATTCCTGCACTCATGTGTGCACCTTCTGAGGGGAGCTATCCCTGGATGCCACCGGGCCAGCCTTGGGCCAGCCGTACGGTTCCTAAGTGGTCCACCCTCCAGGCCATATTTTCTTGGGTATTGATGAGCCGGTGTCATCCAAGATGCAGCCAGAAGCTGAGCTAAACTCAAGACAGATTGGGCCTCCGCCTCATCAGTCTGCCTGCTGCTGCTCTGCTGGGGAGAAAAGAGGGCGGGCGGGCCAGGCTCTGCAGGGCCCTCCTGGTCTCTCAGAGCGGCCTCCTTAAACCACAGATCCACCTGCTGGGGCTGGCTTGTCACTCCCTGTCCAGGAATTTGCAACTTTCCAGGCTCAGGCTCCTAGCCTGGCCACCCATTGCCTGGAGGCTAATCCAGACCGATCACGTGCCCCACAGGCCCTGTCTCTCCGCACTCCATTGCCACGCCAGTCTTCTCCACCATATTCCAGCCATGCGGGCCGCCACTTCCACAAGCCAGACTCCTCTCCTCCTCAGGGCTCTGCCTGGAATGTTCTCTGCGTGCCTCCTCGTCTAGCCTGGCTGAAACACCGCTTCCTCTGAGCCCACGCACCCGCCAGGCTGGATTCCTGTTATTGTCCACAGTCTCTTAGCACCACTTACCCTCCCTGCACAATCCCCCAGAGAGCTGGCATCAGTGGGTTATTTGTGAGAGTCTCTCACTGTCTCCCCCAGTGGAACATGGGCTCTGTAACCCCAGGGACTGTTCATCTTGTTTCCACTAGATCCCCCGGACCTGGCACATAGTAGGCCCTTAGCAAGTGTTTGATGAATGTATATGATTGTCATTGACCTAATTATAAACGTTCCATTTCCTGCTGCCCCTGGGGTGAAATTTAAACTCCTCAGTGTGGCAGTTAAGGCCTGCAAGGTCCAACAGAAACAATTCCCTCTGCCTAGAGTTTCCTCCTCATCTTTTCCTCCTCATCTGCCCCTTTATGAACTCCTACACATCCTTGAAAGCCCACTTTTTCTGGGAAAACTTCCTGGCTGCTCCAGGCAGAGTTGGCTGTTCTGCCCTCTGATTCAGCAGTGCCTGGGCACCAGGCCCTGTACAGGGCACTGGAGAGACAGGGCTGGAAGGGGTGAGATTAGGGCCAGTGTGGAGTTAGCCCTGTGAACACGACCTCAGAGCATCCTCATGGCGATGATGACAGAAGCAGCTGCCCAGGCAGTTTTCTTGTGTTTTTCTTACTTCATTGTCACAACACTGTGAGGTGCTGGTGTCACCCCTGTTCTGCAGACGAGGGCAGCAAGGCTCAGAGAGGTGACAACTTGCAGCTGACATGAAAAGCCAGACAGGGCAGTCCAGAGGCACTTTGAGAGGAAAGAGTCTGAGCTGATACTAGAAGGAAGAATACAGGTTTTCTAGGCAGGTGGGGAGTTGCAGGGGCATTGCTGGCGTTGGGGACTGTGTGGGCAGAGGTGTGGAGGGCCGCGGGCAGGGCTGGGGTGTGCAGCAGCCTTAGATGGGTAGGGAACTCCTGAATGTGGGGAGGGGGGAAGCTCAGGAACCTGGGGCAGTGGGGGTGAGGTGGGCAGAAGGGGAGCAGTAAAGGAGGAGGCTGGGGAAGTGGGTCAGGCCAGGGTGGGGAGGCCCAAGTTGGGGAGGGAGGCCCAGGGCACTGGGGCCTGGCGGGGTATGGGTGACAGGTTGAGGATCCTGGCATGTGGCAGTTCACAGGCTCTGTAGTCCCCTGTCCTACTTGTCTAGTCTACCCTGTTCCCTTAGCAGTGTCCCCTTCCAGCTGACAGGGCAGGCGGGGGCTCCTGGCATTTGTCCCCCAGTGGAGGCCTTGGGGAGCACTTGTTGTCTCTAAATCTTTGGGGAAGAACATGAAAACGAGCCTAGTGACTGTCCCGCAGGGGTTGCCGGCCCTGCTCTTATCTGCTTCCTCATTCGCAGAGTGGGTATGGTCCACCACCCCCTGCCCCTTCCAGACCAGCCCCTCTGTGGCCACCCGGCTGGCCATGCTTCTCTCAGCCTCCCCAGCCAATGTGTCCTGTGAGGCCTCTGCACCAGACGGCAGGCACTGGCGTATTCCCCGGGTGTTCAGTGCCCCTCTGCTCTCAGTAAGCTCTACCCTCAGGACCTGTGGGTAATCCCAGCCTGTTTCACCCATGCCTGGGTCTAGCAAGGCAGGTGCCACCTACCATTTCTGTAGAGATGGAAACTGAGGCTCAGAGAGATTATGTAACAGCATGTGATCACCTGGCCAGTGACAGGGAGCCAGGATTGAGACCCAGGGCCAGCTGCCTCTGTGGTCCTGCTCCTGGCCTAGCTGGGGGGATCACCCTCCCCTGTCCTCATCTCATCTCTGCTCACCAAAATCCAGCCATCCCTGAAGGACCCACTCGAAGGGACCAAACTCACTTCTGGCCATGGGGGAGGCTCAGTGTTCATTCTTTCATTCCCAGATATCTTGTGCCTGCCATGGCCCTGGGTACCCTTCTAAGGCCCCGGAGACATTGTGCAGAGGTAAAGCCCAGACTCTGGGCTGGGATTCATGGCTTCGCCTAGGGTGCTTTGGGGCCTTCGTTACCTCCTTGAGACTCTGTTCATTTGTAAAATGGGGGTGACGTTAGTGCCTGCCCCCAAGGGTAGAGAGGACTAAGTGAGTCTGTAAAGTGCTGAGAACACTATCTGGCCCCTAGTAGCCCTCTGTCTGAGTCACATGTTACTGTCTCCAGCCCTAGTGTTTGTGGGCCCCCTCCAGGAAGCACCCCCAAACCTCTAGACTGGTGAACATTTTCCTCCTCGAGCTCTCTATCTCTCACCTACTTCATGTCCCAGGGGTTGAGGGTCAGGTGGGTCTCCGGCCTCACTATAGGCACCTTGGGGGCCAGGGCTTTCATCACCCCCATAGTCCCCTCTCCCCACCCCAGCTACCAGACCAGGGCTCCACACATAATAGACACTTAATACATGTTTATGGAATTGAATTAACGATAAAACGAGATAATGGCCTGGAAGGAGCCTGAGCTGTTAGGAGGGAATGCATAGCATAAAAACCAGGCATATTTTTTTAAGCAGATTAATCTGGTCTTAACTCATTCTAATAGCTTGCGCCCCTATTGGCCAAGGCCATTATAATAATATATGGCCAGGGCCGTGGAGCTGGGAGATAGCGGTGCCTCGAAGTTCGTCTTCCGAAGGATACCACAGGAGGCTGGCGCCCAGCTGGCCGTCCAAGCTGGAGCTCAGAGAGTCTGAGGGACCTGACCGGAGTCGCACAGCTGGGTAGGGGAGAGTGTGAAGAGATCAAGGCTCAGAGAGCCATGGGGCTTACCTGCAGACGTGCAGCCCAGGGGGTGTGAGTGGCACAGGAGGCCTCGTCTTCTGCTGTGATGGTTGCATTATCTTGTGTTCCATGCCTGTGCTGGGTCATAGCTTCCAGATTCCCATCCCAGGGGACTCTTCACTTAGCTCCTCACCTCTGTGAATCACCATCATCACATTTGGGACGTCAAGTTTAGTGCTTGAGAATGTACATGCCCTTGAGGAGGAGGGATGAAGCTGGTATCAGCCATTCACACCTTAATCCGAATTCACATCCCGTGAGGGGAGAGATCAGAGGGAGCTACGGATCAGCGGGCTATTGGAAAGGAAGGAGTAGGCTAGTTCCAGTCAGAGTGGGTGGGGCAGGGGGAATCAGAGCAGTGGCTCCAAAGTCAGCCTTCCCAGCTGTCTGCCGCCCTGTGCCTAAGTGCAGATGGAAGGCAGGGAATGAACGAACTTGGCTTGATTGGTGACCAGACAAGGTTCCACCCTCACATTCCGGGGCGAGGATGCTTTTAGAGAATGGCCCTGACCGCTGTGCACTGCTGGTCAGGTGCTGGTTGTAGCTACTGCCGCCGGCGTCCTTTGCTGCTGCCTCCCTTGGTGCATCTCAGCGGCAACCCTGTGCTGTTGTCAGAGCCCCACTGTTGCCATCAGATGGCAAGGGTTGGTGCCCCGCCCTGGCTGCCCCTCCTCTCAGTCTTTTTTTTTTTTTTTTTTTTTTTAAGACAGAGTCTCTCTTTGTCACCCAGGCTGAAGTGCAGTGGCATGATCTCGGGTCACTGCAAGCTCTGCTCCTCAGGTTCAAGTGATTCTCGTGCCTCAGCGTCCCAAATAGCTGGGATTACAGATGTGCACCACCACGCCTGGCTAATTTTTGTATTTTTAGTAGAGACAGAGTTTCACCATGTTGTCCAGGCTGGTCTCGAACTCCTGACCTCAGGTGATCCGCCCACCTTGGCCTCCCAAAGTGCTGGGATTACAGGCATGAACTACT
Source organism: Macaca nemestrina (assembly GCF_043159975.1). NCBI lineage: Eukaryota > Metazoa > Chordata > Mammalia > Primates > Cercopithecidae > Macaca > Macaca nemestrina. The sequence goes on along the minus strand of NC_092139.1, from coordinate 110,021,347 downwards.
GCGCGTGGACACTCCTCTTAGCCTTCAACAAGTGTTGCCCTCCTGAGCCTCCATTTCCTGCTCAGTAAAATGCCCACGGCATCTCCATCCCAGTGGCATCAGGGCTCCCAAGGCAAAGGCGCCCAGCACAGCCCCAGGCACAGGCAAAGCCCCATTAGTGCCGTTTCCCTAATTTTCCCACCAGCCTGGAGGAGGTGGGCCTGTGGGTGCCCCGTAAACCAGGGGTTCCATGGGCACAGTGGAGGCCCACTGCCTGCCTGTCAGGTAGAGGTAATGGAGGGCGAAGGAAGTTTCTCCTGGAGGCTTTCCAAGTTTAGAAGTCCCTGGGCAGGGCTGCCTGAGCCTAGGGGTCCCCTAGCAGCACACCCCACCCACATTGCTTGCCACCTGCTTCTGGCAGGCCGATGAGGTCCTCAGCTGCTGGCCCAGCCTGGCAGGGCGGCTGCAGCCCTCATCAGCCCTCGCGCCACTTTCCTTGGAAGGAGAATTGCAGGTGGCAACTCCTAATTTCCCAGGCTTCTGCCTTTCATTAATTTCTCCTTGCAAAATGGAGGCTTTCTGTGAGGCGGGGAGCTGGCAGCCGTGCGCGGCGGCTCCGTCTCCAGCTTAGCCATGCGCTCAGCTTGAGGTGGGGGCGGCAAGGCCGCCGCAGCCACTAAGTCCACGCTGCCTGCGGTGCCCCCTCGCAGAGGCAGGAGGTTTTTACCTTATTCAGATGGGCTCACGAAGCCTCACCAGGTCTGGGAGATTGCTCAGTGGGGAGAGGAAAAAGGAGGCTCAGCCAGTGCCAGCCTTTGCTGGACCATGAAGGGAGCAGAGGTCTCCAAGCTCCAGGAGTACCCCTGCCCTCCACGGCTTCCAGTGCCTCCCTCCCGAGGGGCTTTTCCTGCCCTCCAGCATTGAGAACCTCTGAGGACCAGGCCTGCATGAGAATGGAGATGGGGTGGGGGAGTCCCAGATCCGGAGTGGGGGGTCCAGGGATCTGCCAGCCACAGGGGAGGTAGGTGGCACACTGGTGATGACACCCAGCCAGGGGCCACTGTCAGGCCAGGGGTGTGGAGACCAGGGGAGGCAACCTGGGGAGGCCAGGGTCTGGAAGGATGAATGGGAGGTGGCTGGGAAAGAGGTCCCCCATCCTGGAACAGCACAGTGCATTTCAAGGAATGGCACCTTCATCCATCTGCTTGTGCTGTAGATGTTGGCTTAGCAGCTGCTGGGGAGATAACAGCAGGTACTGGTGGGGCAGGTGTGCAGGGCCAGGAATCTGGTCTCCCCTGGGGACTGGGAGAGACTTGGTCAGATGTGCAGTTTAGAGAGACCCATGGAGTGGCCAGTGTGGAGTGTTTGGGAGGCAGTCATAGGAGGATCAAGAAGGGTGCTGGGGGTTAAGGGGTGGGATGGCCCCATGTTTCTGGCCCCAGGTGGATGGCGGTGCCATTACCTGAGTGGGGGAGGGAACTGGTCCTCATTAACAGGAAGTAGTCAGTCACTGCCTAGTATGAATTAGGGGGATCGGACCAGCTCTTGAACTGATTCTCACCAGCAGTCCTGGGGGCCAGGAGGCAGCGCTGGAGCTGGAGTGTGGGTCTGACATTTGCTCAGGTTGTGTTTGCAGTGCTGTGGGACTGCATGTGGAGGGGCTCCAGGGGGGTATTCGCTTCAGGTCCTGCTTTCTCTCTCCCATGGGCGACCAGGGAGAGAGTCTGCTGTGTGGTCAAACACCCCACAGGCTGTGCATTCCCTGGGGACCTCTGAGCCTATTTCCTGGTTTGGAAAGAGCACGAGCTGTAGAGACAAACCCCCAAGAGTATGAGGCCCCTGGTAGAAGCTGGGGCCAGGTTAAGCTGGAGCTCACGGGACTCCAATCTTCAGCCTGGAACAGGCCCCAGCGCCCGACCTTGGCTGTACAATTGACACTTCACATCCCACCAAGAGCGCCCCTGAAGTGAGGACCTCCCCCAGTGTAAGTCTAGCACTTCAGTGTAGAGGAGTGGACACCAGGAAGCTAAAACTTGCAGCTTCTCACCACCCTGGGCAGGTCACTTCACTCCTCTGTGCCTCAGTTTCCCCAGCTATGGAATGACACGATTCTGCCCACCTCATAGGGTTGCTGTGAGACTTAACGTTTATCAGCGTGCCTGCCTGGCACAACAGGTGTAGACTTGCTACCCTGCACCTCCCAGGACCAGGCAGGGGGATCTCTGTACAGCAGTGCATGGACACAGCATGCAACAGGCATTGTGAGCCCAGGGGACGGTGCTGAGTCCTCTCAGTGAGTTGGGAGGGCTCTGCGGGGAGGGGCTGGGGGATGTGGGACTGGCTGCCCAGGGCTCTCTCCCAACACCCCCAGCATGCGTCCAGGAGCTAGGTCCCTTCCTGCACCCAGCCCAGCCTCCCCACCTCCCTGTGGTCACCACCCTGTTGGGCTCTACCTGCTTCTCCTCCAATCTGTGCTCTATTTATGGAATTTCTAGGCGGGAATCTAGCACAGCTTTGATCTTTTCCATGGAACGGGCAGCTAAGGCGGGGCGGGGGTGCTGCTGGCTGTATATTTTCTCCCTTAATGGGGTATTAAGTAGACAGCCCAGATGGGGATCTCCCAGTGGGAGGGGGTGGGGCACAGCCTGCTTCATATCAGCCTGAAATATGGCCCCATCATCGCCAAACCTCAAAGGACGCTACCTTTGGGCTGGCTGGGACCCAGCTTTGATGTTCTTGCAGCAGGGGGGTGGGGCAGATCTTCCCTGGCACAGACAGGCTGCAGCCTTGGCCCCAGCTAGACTGGAATGTGGTCTGCCAGGCACCTGGGAGAGAGTGGCCCCTCTTCATTCTCTTTCTCCTGCCTCTCCTTCCCCTTTCTCCTTTCTGTCTTCTCTCTCCCCGCTATTCCTTTTCTTTCGCCCTTCCCCTCCTCTCCACGTTCCCCTCTCCCTCCCTTCCTGTTCCTAGCTCCCTGCCCTGCCTCCTCTCACCTCTCTACTTTTTCTTCTCCCCCAGTCCTCCTCTTCTTCCCTTTGACCTGAGCCTTTTCCAAGCGATGCACTCCCCTGCCATCCACAGACCCATCTTCTCTAATCCATAAGGGTCCCCTGGTGAATGTGTGGGCAGGGCACAGCTGAGGGTGGGAGTCTGGCTCCTTCACCTGGCTGGCCATCATGGGAGGAGGTAGTTAAAGGTGGGGCCAGACGGTCCGGAATCCATTCCCAGTTCATATGCTCATCAGGCAAGTTACTTCAGTTCTCTGCATACTCATGCTCTCGGCTGGAAAACGGTGTAATAGCTGCCCATGGGGTGTTGTGCAGGTTACATGAGCTCGACTGCAGAGTGCCTGGATCCCTGCCCTGCATCGAGTGAATGCTCGGAGTGTCCACGAGGATGAACTGTTTCTGTCTGATCTGGGGCAAGGGCCTGAGCCGGACCTCTCTGAGCCTTGGTCTTCTCCTCTGCACAATAGTGTGGATACCCCTCGGCTCCTCAGTGCAGGTGGTGAAGACTAAACAAGATGATGCATGGCAGAACCTGGCACAAGGGGACATCCAATAGATGGCTGCTTGGCCGGGCATGGTGGCTCATGCCTGTTATCCCAGCACTTTGGGAGGATGAGGCAGGTGGATCACATGAGGTCGGGAGTTTGAGACCAGCCTGGCCAACATGGTGAAATCCCATCTCTACTAAAAATACAGAAATTAGCCAGGCATGGTGGTGGGCACCTGTAATCCCAGCTACTCGGGAGGCTGAGGCAGGAGAATTGCTTGAACCCTGGAGGCCGAGGTTGCAGTGAGCTGAGATCGCGCCGCTGCACTCCAGCCTGGGCGACAGAGCGAGGCTCCGTCTCAAAAAAAAACAATAGATGGCTATGGTGGTGGTTTCCATTAATAGTCACCCCAGTGTCTATTAAACCCCTGCTGTGTGTGCCAGGGCTGGAGGCTCTGGTTGAACCTGACGGGGTCCCAGCCTGAAGTTGCACCCAGGCGTGGGGCACACATTTGGATGAAGAAATCGTTCCGGAACTACAAGTTGGGAGGTGCCATGTGGTCTATGATTTGAGTGTAGTGGGTAGGGGGTTCTGGATAAGTCCTGCAGGGCAGGGTCGTGGCCAGTGCCCGTTTCTGTTCTTCTTTCTTTCCTCCTTCTCCCTGTCCTGGCCCCACCATGTGAGACACCTCTATGTATGCCTTCCACTGGCTGGTGACCTTGGCAAAGCTTCCTCTTCTGGCCTCGGTTTCTTCCTCTGTGAAAGGGGCATGGCTAGTGGCCTCCCTGCGTGGTTTGGAGGCTGGTGGGTGGGGTGGGAGCTCTTTGAGGGTAGAGGAACATGCCTCTCACCTCCCCCACCAAGGCTGCCTCTCTACCCTCAGCCCCCCACTTAGCTATCCATGGCTGGAATTGAGAGAGGAGGCTGCCCACTCTCTGGGTCCCCACAAAGACCTTCGCGTTTGTCCTAGAGAGCCCCAGCTGCAGCCACCACCAGCCTGTGTGCCATCTAGTGTCAGCCCCAGTCTCAGTTTCCTCGTCTGGAGAAGGGGACTCAACATCTGCTAGTGCCCTTAAGGCAGCATCAAGGCACCTGCTCAGTGAGGTGCCCCTCAGCTCTCCCAGACTGGCCCCTTTCCCTCCTGTCCCGTTAGCTGTCCCTCCTTTGCCAGCTCTGGCTCTGGGCTAAGAGGTGGGTCTGTGCCATGCATACCCATCACGGGGTTCTCAGCTTCTCCACAGAGGCCTTTCCTCTGGGGGCTTAGGTTGAGGGACCTGCCTGATGTCGTCCAGCTGTAGTTGCGAGCCCTGGGCCCGGAATGCAGGCCTGCCTGCCCTGAGTCTTGCTCACACCAGGCCCCGTGGCCGCCCAGCCAAGTGGTTCTGCACTGGAGTGCTCCTCCTCGGAGCACTGAAATCTACCAGGGGAATGGCTGCCCATCTGCTCGGGTTCTGCCCGCTGGCAGTGAGAAAGGGAGTCTCCTTGTTCCCCACGACAGCCTTCAGGGAGCCAAGGGACGCAGCCATGTCTCCCCAGCCTGCAAGCATTGCTTCCCACCTTTCCTCCCTTGCTGCTCCCAGACCCCTCCCAAAGGTCCGCATTGCCCTGGAGCTACACCAGGGAGCTTTGTCACCTTTGGATGGTTCTCGAAGACATCTCTGCCTGTCGAATCACTTTGACTTAGGAAAACCCTGCTTTCTCCACCTCTGGGCCTGTGTGCATGCCACTTTCTTGGCTGGGAACGGTGTCCCCTCCTGTCATCACCTTGAAGGTGGATTCCTCTTTGGAGGAACCAGGCCACCTGCCTTACCCAGTTCAGCCCCCACCATAGCCCCCTCACCGTGTGGTGGTGTTTGTGTGGTTACGTCTGCCTCCCCAAGGTGTGCACCTTGTCTATCTGGCTCTCCTCTTTCTCCCTGGGGCGTGGCGCAGAGTAAGTGCTCAGCAAACACTTGTTGAACCAGTGAATGACTCCAGCCTCGCCTTGTCCTGACAGCCCCATAGTGAGGATCTGAGCTGACCTCTCTCCTGCTCACACACCTCCAACGGCTTTCTAGTGCCCGCAGATAAACTTCCACATTTCTGAACCCCCACATCCACCTCCTCCCAGCCTTGCCTCTGGCTTCCAGCAGCCATTTACACCTCCACCCTGGTGAGTGCAGATGCCATGCTCTGCCCTAGGACCTTCCTTTGGGGAGACTCCCCTATCGCCACCCTACAGAGGTAGCTGCTTCCTCCTTGGAGGCCACATCTCTCTATCCTAAACACCCTCCTCTGTCCTGGCCTCTGTAGGTAAGGCTAAGGCTGACTCAGGGCCTTGGAGGGCAACAGAAGAATGAATGGTTCAATGCACGGTGCATTCTGCAGGTGGGGCTCGGGGAGGGGAAGCTGCCCAGGTCTTGGCAGGGGGAGGAGGGAATGTGAGAAGTGGGTAGGGAGGATGGGCTGAGCAGAGGTGAAGGCTGAGAGGCAAGCCCAGATTAGTCATCAGGGTGATGAGGTGGGCTGAGTGGTCATGTGTTGGCCCTGGGCTGAACGAGGGGAGTTTCTGAGACCCTCCCCTGCCACTAACCTCCCTATACTTCCCTTTCCTAGCAGCTACAGCCCTGCCCTTTGGGCTGCTGACCGCAGGAGGCTTCAGGCCTGGGAGTCCTGAGACCCCAAGCCTTAGCCTGCACCCCTTGAGTACTCACCGTGTGTGTCCCTGAACAAGCCCCTTTCCCTTCCTGGGCCTCAGTGCCCCCTGGGAAACAAACCATCAGAAGTGGGAGGTGACCAAGGTCCTGGGCCCCAATCAGGACATGCTCTGTTTGGCCCATGTGGTGCTTTTTTTTTTTTTTTTTTTTTTTTAGTTTGAGCCAAAATTAAAACAGGGAAGCTTTCACATACAAATCTAGATTTCTGGCTTCTGTCGATATCTGGGCTGGCCCAGCCACGAGCTCTCACCGGCAGGAGTAGCTGGGTGGTCCTCACTCTTGGCCACCTGCCCAGCCGCCCAGCAGAGGCCCCAAAGCCCTGCCACTCTCCTTGGGGGAACAGGTTTCGAAACCTGCCTCCCCTTACCCTGCCTTGAGATAAAACCGCATTCCCCCAACCCCCCGATATTCCAGACAATCTGCCTCGTTTTAAAATTCCTTCAGCAGCCCCAGGCCCAGCAGCTTCTCCCAGCGAAGGAACGAAAGGAACCAGGCCGCACGTGACTGCTCTGCGGCTGGGGAAGGCTTTGATGTTGCGGGTGATTTCAGCGCGCCCCTCCCCCTCCCCGCCCTTCCTTCCCCTCCTCTCCTTTCTTCCTCTGCTCCCTTTCCCCCTCCTCCTCCACCCCCTCCACGCTTCCCTTCTACCCCTTTCTGTCTTCTCCCTCCTCCCCTCCGCTTCCTCCTCCCCCTTCTCTCTTCCCCTCCCCCATCCCCACCACTTCCTCCTCCTCTGCTATTCTCTCTTCCCACCCCCACTCCAGGTACCTGCTAATTGCCCTCCCCTCCTGCCATTACTTACCTGGCCTGGTGAGACCCCAGCCGGGTTACCCCTAGGAGATTGAAGTGTCGGGGTGCAGGCAGGGGGGCCTGCATTGGGAGAGAGGTACAGAGGTTGGAGAGGTGCTAACTGGGACAGAAAGGCAAGTGGGACTGGTGACCAATGGGACGTGTGATACCCTCCAACCCCATTCCATTTCCACGGGGTTCCTGGGTGACCCACCACTGCCAGCATGTTCTGTTCATGAGGCCTTGAGGCCCTTTTGTCCTGGGGGAAACTGAGGCTCCAGGGCATTGGAGGATGGCTAGGAGTGGGGAGGGGAGATGGGAGAGAGAGTCCATGGGGAGGGAGAACAAGGTAAGGACTGTGGGGTCCAGCAGGCGGCAGGGAGGCAAAGAGGGTGTGGGTAGGGGACTGGTGTGTGAGAGGCAGATGGAGAGAGTGCCAGAGCAGGGGGCTGCATGTGGGGAGAGGGGCTGGGAAGGACCCTCAGTTCCTGTGCCCCCAGCCAGACGCGGCCTCACCTTCTCACCTCCCTGCTGCACTCCTCCCTGTGATTGTCCTCTGGGCTCTCTGGTTGCTCTTGCTGTCTGCCTACCGCCCCCTTGCTCCTGTCCTCCTGTGCCTTCTAAAGGCCAGAGGAGCCTGCAGGGCTGAGTCCAGATTTGTGGGGATACTCTTCCAGGTCTCTGTTCCCCTCCACAGCAGGAGGGTCTGAGCAGGCGGTAGGTGTGGGAACCCTTGGAGCCCACTGTTCTTTGCCGTGGTTATTCTCTGTTCCAGTCGGTCCGCAGCTTCTAAGGCTGAGGACACTCCAGTGGGTGCCTCCTCTGTGCTGGCCGTGCCCGCCCCTCCCTGCCCTGGACCCTCTTGTCCTCCCCCGACCAGAGGCAAGGATGGCTCCTGGAGTCTGGGGCATTGGGCACGCTGGTTCTGGACTGTCCTGGGGAAGGCCTGGTGGGGAGGGGGCTGTCTGCTGCTCTGGACCCCAGGCTCTGGCCCATCCCTGCTCTGGTTTCTGTGGTCAAATTTGTCATCTGGGTGGGTATTGCCACAAAAGGCAAATGCAGAGATAGATGAAATTTGGGCAAATTTGCGACCATGCCAGTTGCTAGGCCTACTGTATGCCCAGCTAGCCACAGGGGACGTGGGAGTGTTGCCTGTCTCGCTGCCCTCTCCCCCAGCACCATCAGTGCAAAGATGAAGAGCCCAGGCTCAGGGAAGTGCCGAGACTTGCGCAGCAAGGCTGGGACCCGGGCCTTCTGCTTCGGGGGTCTGGGCAGGATGGTCTTCAGTGATAGCCAAGGAGGCTTCATTCAGCCCTGGAGTCGCCACCCCGGCATGTGCCCTGTTTTCCTCCTTGAAACCTTAGTGACACTACTCCTGTCTCCCTAAGGATAACTTCTTAGCGACAGCTGCTGTCGCGTTCCACACCCAATGGGTGTCCCAGGCACAGTCGGCCCATTAGGTCAATCGCCCATGTGCCCACCCTCACCTACCCTCTCTCCAGGAACACCTCCGCTCATCAAACCCTGCCTGTCCTCACCCATCCCCTGCTCGTCCTCACCCATCCCCTGCTCCCTCTCAGCTCCTGGATGAGTTGCTGGAAGCTGAGGCTTGGCTCTGGCTGAGGACTCAGCCCTCCCCCGGGCTAGGGAATCTGGTGACAGGAGCACCAGGGCCCTGGGATTTGTGCTCTGATGAGCTGTGTGACCTTGGGCAAGTCACTGGCCTTCTCAGGACATGTGAGAAATGGAGACAGTGGTGATACCTTCTCTCCCGTGGGTCTGCTTTGAGTCTATTGAGAAGACAGAGGCTGAAAAGCCTCACCACTTTGTACAGATGTGAGCAGCTGGGCTGAGTGGCCACCTCTGCACCCCCAGGCCCAGCCCTGAACCCAGCACTTGTTCATCCGTGCTGGAGAGGAGCCCTGCTGTGAACCCTCCGTGTGTCCCTCCCACCCTGGGTCTCACCTCCTCACCATCAGCCAGGAATGCTGGGCCCTGCCTGACAGGGGCCCCAGCTGGTTGGGGGGATGCAACCCGAGCCCTTCTGTTGTGGTTTGTGGGGCAAGAGAGGAGTCCACACACGTTTGTCTGAACTGTGTGACTCAAGATTCTCTCTGGCCAGTATTTCCTAAGTCTGCCTGGTCTGGGTTGGCAGAAGAGGTTATGAAGGGGCAGATCCTGGGGGCTGAGCTCGAGGCTCAGGGATCATGGGCTTTCATGGCTGACCCTGTGAACTGCCCCTCCCCAGTGCCTGGCCCCTCCAGCCCAGCCATGGGGCTACCCAGCTGTGCCCTTGGAGGGTGCTCAGGAGGCAGTGGGGGGAGGGAGAAGGTTGGGATGGGCTCTGATGAGTTTTTGTTGCTGGGAAAAAGAAGGCACAACCAGTGTCTTTAGATTTACAGTCTAATGCAAATGAGGACCCACTCCTCATTCTTGCCGCTCCATGAATATGACCAACCCTTAACCCAGCTAGGGAACCTGACCTCTGCCCAGGCCTGGCAGGGGACAGGAAGTAGCTCCTCACCTGTTTTTCTTTTTCAGCCCCCCGGTCAGTTCTACGGCATAGCCCTCTCTGATTATGCCCATTTTCCAGATGGGCAGCCTCCTTGCCCAAGACCGCTCAGCCGGGCCATCCATTGTGGGTATGGGCACTGAGGCCTGCCTGAACCAGTAGTGCACAGGGGTTGGGATGCAAGTTCTGGGGCCTGAGTTTAAACTGACTTCTCCAGTTTGCTGTGTGGTTCTGGGTGGGTTACTGCACCTCTCTGAACTCAGTTGCCACGTCTGTAGAGTGGGTTTTATAGCACCTTCCTTTGGAGAGGCGTCAGTGCCGGAGTGCATGGAGCACCTGGCATGGAGTGAGTGCTTGCTGAGTGTCAGCTGTAGCTGCTGCTGTTTTTATTGTTACTTGACTTAAAAATCTCCTCCTGCTCCTCGTGTTGCTTTCTCATTCGTGAAAAGCTGAGCTGAATAAATGATGACGGGGCCTCCTGGGTCCCCCCGCAGCGCGATTACATCCCTGAGCCCTGTTCGGGGCTGGCAGCAGCAGGGCCCCCTTGTGGCTCGGGTGGTGAGGAGACGCTTGGCCCTGTCCCACTGCCTGGCTGGAGCCCTGTTTGGGGGTGGGGGTCTCAGCCCTGCCTGGCCTGCCTCCTGGCTGACAGCTCGGGCACCATGAGCTGGCTGCCAGCCAAGCTGCTTCCTCTCTGGCTGGCTGGCATCCCGGGCCCGATGCCAGGGGGCCGGCTGGCGGGCAGCAGCTCGAACGCTGCAGGGCTGTGATCCTGGCCAGGAGACTCCAGGCAGGGCTGGGTGTTGGGGCCTCCAGCTGCCCCTCATGGCCCTTGGGGAGCTGGGCACAGCTGCACTGGCTCTCGGCACCACCCCCCAAGTTGGCACCGTTGCGGGTTTGCAAAGCGGCAGCAAAGAGTGCAGCCAGGGCAGTGGGAGCCATTCACACCCCCAGGCCTGTCTCACAGGGTCAGACACTGAGCCAGCACTTGCTGAGTGTCTGTGTGTCCAGGGCCTGTGCTGGAGGTTAAGGACGCAGCATCCCGTTTGCTGAGGCCTGGCTGGGGGAGACCAGGCTACTGCTGAAGATGATGACGGTGGTAATAATGGTGACCCTGCACTGCCAAGCACTCCTGCCAGGCAGGGTTCTAAGTCCTGACACATCTTCACTCAGTAGTCCTCACAAAACTCAAATGGGCTAAGGACTGCTTTTACCCCCATTTTACAGATGAGGAAACAGATCCACCTATAGCTAGAAAACGACGAAGGCAAGATTGGAACCGCAGCTTGCTGGCTTCAGAGTTCACACCCTCAGTGATGCACAGGGTCTTGTGGAGGGCAGCCTGTACCATGTGGGAGCTGGTCACGCTGCGTGGAAAGCCTGCCTGGAGGAGGAGGGGATGGGTATATGGGTTGGGGCTGAAGTCTGCACAGGATTTCTGCTGCTGAGGTGGGGAGTTCAAGGAAGCCTTCTCTGAGGAGGTGTCATTTGGGCTTTGGCCTGAAGGACATGAGCTGGTTGTATGAAAACATAAGGGAGGAGCATCTCAGGGAGGGGAACAGCCAGGGCAGAGGCTCCGAGGCAGCAGCAGGCTTGCCAGGTGGGAAGGACCAGAAGGCAGCCCAGCAGTGGGGAGTGTGGAGTGAATGGGGCTGACAGGGTAGGGCCGGCTCAGAGAGGGTGGGGAGGCTGCAGCAGGAGAGGAGTTCGGGGTAGCTGTGATGCAGGGACAGCTGTGTACTCCACCTCAAATGTTACTGTCTTTTCTCTCCATCAAGGAGAAAGGGCCTGGGCTAGGGTTAGGAGGCTTAGGGGCCAGACTGTGTCACTCCCTCTCCTGCTGTGCTTCCCCCGGCGCCGTCATCTCCCTCAGTGGCAGGGGGTTCATCACCGGCTTTTCAGGTCCCTTGCCCAAGTCTGGTGGTGTTCCAGATGGGCCCAGCCAGGTGGCCCCTGCCTTCTAGGCAGCACGTAGGTCTCCTGGGGCAGCCTCGATCTGGCCAGCGCCAGCATGTCTCCCTGTACACAAGCCATCAAGCACCTTTGGACCCTATCTGAAGGCCATCCCTGTCCCCCAGGGCCCTCCATCCAACCACAACACCGGTGTGTATTCCCCTCCGCAGGCTGCCAGGCATTCTGCCTGCACCTGCTGCAATTGGACAGTCCAGGCCTGGTGTGTGACTACAGCAAGCCACTGCCCACCTCTGAGCCTCATTGTCCTCGTCTGTAGAGTGGGGACATCAGCGTCTACTTTGTGGTTGGCTGTGAGGCTTAAACAAGATAATCTCCATCTACTCCCTGCCAGGAGCCTAACCTGGCCTCCATCAGTGGCCGCTGTTGCAAATGTGAGTCCTAAATCCCTGTGACCGCTGGGCCCAGCACCCTGGACAGCAACAGCCTGGCCCTGCCCTCTCCCGGAGTTGGGAGGGAGGGCCTTTTCCCAACCTGCTCGCCTGGGAGCAAAGCTTGTCAGTGACTTCCCTGCCTCTGCCATGCCGACCCCCAGCAGCCTCCCCTGGCCTCCCTCCCGCTCCTGGAGTCTTTAGTCTTCAGCACAGTCTGGTAATTAAAAACCTTCAAGGGGGACTTTATTGAGTTAGCATTAGTTATTTTGTCAGGCTGGGAGAGCAAGAGAATTATCTGTCCTCCGGGAGAGGGGGCTGGGGCGGGGTCGCGGGCTGAGATTGGCAGGTGCCTGCCAGTGCAGTGCACGCAGCGTTTGTGCTCTATTAATGCACCGCACTGCAGGCGCAGTGGCGGGATGTGACCTGAGTGGAGCGGGCTGGCGGGTGTGTGTGTGGGGAGGGGGGATTCCCCACTGTGAGGCTGGCCCTGCGGGGATGTTCCCACTTCCCAGGCTCTTCCTGGCTCCTGTCCTAGGGCTCTATCAGCTCCTGGCTTTCAAAACAAGCCCCTGCCAGAGCCCAAATGGAGAGACGGGCTGCTGAGGTCGTTCTTTGAGACAGAGTCTCCCTCTGTCACCCAGGGTGGAGTGCTGTGGCACAGTCTCCCCTCACTGCAACCTTCGGCTCCCGGCTTCAAGCGATTCTCCTGTCTTAGCCTCCCGAGTAGCTGGGATTACAGCCTCGTACCACCACACCTGGCTAGTTTTTGTATTTTTAATAGAGACAGGGTTTTACCATGTTGGTCAGGCTGGTCTCGAATTCCTGACCTCGTGATCCTCCCACCTTGGCCTCCCAAAGTGCTGGGATTACAGGCCTGAGCCACCGTGCACAGCCTGAGGGCATTCTTTTCTTACTCTGAGCTGGGGGCTAAGCATCTTGCCTCCCCAGCACTGCCCTTAGGCTAAGGTTGGTCAGTGGGCTAGTTAAGGTGCCCCAGGCCTCCTCCCTACCCTCCCCTTCCCATTGCCTAAAGACACCCCCTTACAGAGTCAGGCAGGGACACCTGAGATTGGGAGCTCTGTGTCCTTGGCGGAGTCTCCTCACCCTGCTGCCCTCAGACTCTCATTTGTGGAATGAGAACCACCCTCCCCGGGTAGTCATGCAGGATAAAGGAGGCCAAATGGGAATTCCTGCCTCCAGGAAAGCACCTGGTTTTGTTCCCCTGGGTCTGTCTGAATGCCTAGCCCTAGAGAATGAGCTGACCTTTGCCCTTTTTGTTTGGCACTCACCTAGGGACAATACTGTGAATCCTGGCAATAACCTTGCAAGACAGGTGCGTCCAGCCCCTGTTTCAGATGAGCACACTGAGGCTGGAGCACGGCGGCAGTTTGCTCAGAGTCAGCCAGGAGTAGAGAAGCTGGGTCTGGCCCTGGATCTTTCCCCTGTTCGAGGGGCTGGGGGGCCAACACTACACTATTGAATCTTTTCGGGAAGGTGCCAGGGAAGGACACTTGGCCTCCTCCTGGGCTTGGGCCTGGCCAGGAGGCCTCCTGCTGGAAGCTGGCCCCAGGGCTTTGTATCCTGCCCTGCCTTGCCCCAGAGCTGGGCCCCACTCCCTGGCCTTTCTGCCCTGCCTATAAGACCCGGCTCCTGAAATTCAAACCCCACCACTCCTGGTGGGCAGGGAAGAGTGGGAGGCGGATGTGGGGTCTAGAATCCAGCGCTGGGGACAGTGGAAAGGTCTCACCAGCCATGTGTCTATGCCACTCATGCTGAGACCCGGTCATTCAGTAGATTCTCCTGGGCCGGGGCTAGTGCTCGGCTGGCCCTGGAGGCACAGAGGGGCTTGCCGGGAGCAGAGAGGCCTGATAGTCCAATCTGAGCCTTGTCTCCCTAACCGTGGGGTCCTGTGTCCCAGGTGCGTGCTGCTTTGCAGTTCAAACAGGCCTCCTTGTCCTCCAAGTTCCTGCTCAAACACCTGCTCTTCTGGGATGCTTTCTGGGATTTATCCAGGCCACTGTGCTGCCCACTCTTCTGGCATCTCACAACCTACCTTGGTTACAGTTGACACACAGGACGTTACCTCATTGAGGGCCGGGCTGAGCCCTAGTTACGTCCATATCCTCAGTGTATCTGCTGGGTCCTAGCTGAGTCCCAGCTCTGCCTCAGATTCCTCATCTGTCAAGTGAGTCCAGAGCACAGAACCGTGCTTGGGGACCGCAGGGCAGGATGAGGCCAGAAAGGGCTCCTTCTGTGGCATCCTTGACCTGGTGCACGTGGCCTGACTTTAGCACTGGGGCCTCAGAGGATCAGGACATGGAACACCCAGGCCCAACCCTGGGAACTGTAAGATATTGCCTACTACTGCCGTGGGACCTGGGTGAGCTTTCTTCTTGCAAAATTGGGGGTGCTGACCCTCACCCATACTCTGTAAGACTATGGACAGAGAGCCCAGCATGACGGGAGGGCCTATGGGTGCTGTGCTAAGTTTCTTTATCTAAGAAATGGGAGTAAGGCCCCATTAGTGCTCATGGGACTCATGCGAGGGGTGGTATGTGAGAGGTGCCTGCTTTTACCCAGGTCAGACACCTCAGGTCCACAGGGGCAGGAGACAACAGGTGCTGGCTGTTGTCAGGGAGGGCCGTGGAGCCAGGGGCCTGACCTCCCTCCCTCACATCTGTGGTTTCAACTTCTATGCTCTCAATCTGTGCTGGAAAGGAATTGGGCAGAGCCCCACACCCTCACACTAGCCCTTCTGCTTGCTGGGCTGTCTTTGTGGGTACCTGTGCTCTGGACCAGAATCAGGAGACCCTGGCTCAAGAGGCCCCTCTTAGGCACCTTGTGGCCCCAGAACCCCACCTTTGCCCGGCCTAGGCTAGGCCAGGCAGCTGGGTCAGTATCCACCTGGATCCACAGCAGCCCTGCCCAGCGCCCCATCTGTCACGCTCTCAGCCACACCCTTCTTGCTCTCTTCTGATTCCCCACGCAGGGGCTGCCTTTGCTGCATGTGCCATCAGGAAAACTGCTCTCTTGGCAGATGACGTCTCCCAGAGGCAGTCCCACCACAGGCACTGCTGCTGCCGCCCCAGGACTCATTGTCCAGACTGTCCAACTGCTTTGCCGAGGGGCAGACCTGAGGCCTGTGACCTCCAGCGGGCTCAGGACACACATCTGACTACTCTGGTTGAGACTCTAGTATGGAGATCCCCTCCTCCTGCCCCTCCACACACTGCCCTCTCCTCAGGGAATGCCTCCTCCTGGAAGCCCTCTCTGACCCCAAGGCTGTGGGGAGGGCCCTTCCCCTGGGGCTCAGGCTGGACTGTGGTCATCGGTTTACTTATTTTCCTTCCCACCAGACTGTGAGCTTCTTGAGTAACATCATGCATTTCTGGATCCCTGGCACATAGGAGGCACTCAATAAATGGTTGTGTTTGTTGGACAGTTTGTGGGGACTGGGAGGACCTTAAAATGTTCAGAGAAGAGGAGATAGAGTCTCAGAGACGGAAGGGACGGGGCATGGAGTGAGGCTTCACTGTCCAGAGGAGAGGGTTCCGATCCTGGCAGCCTGGGGACGGATCTGGCTGGACCACTTACTTCACCTCTCCATGCCTCAGTTTCCTTATTTGTAAGTGGGCATCTTCAAGCTGCCTCTCATGGTCGTACTGAGGTTGTATGGAGGTAAGGTAAGAGGGAGTGCTTTGCAAAGCCCCTGAAGATGTGAGTCTTCCCAGCACTGTTCTAGGGGCTTCAGTGGGCCAGGATGGTCAGGAGGCCTGCCCCAAGGCCCCTGTGTGCTCTGGGAGGCTGACCTCGTCCTTGAATTGCCTCCGGGTACAGGCTAGCACCTCATCCCAGCCTCTTCCCCAGGCCTAATGTAGCCCAGCAACCAATGCTGGGCAGGCCCAGCAGTGTATGCTGCAGCCAGAGCCAGTGGGCTGAGGGGCGTGCACTCCTTCTCCTCCGGTACCCTCCAGAAACCAGAAGCCTTTCCCTCCCAGCCTGCCCTTGGCTCTAATATCACAGGCCACACTGTGGGGAGAGGGTCCCCTGCCTGTGCTAAGCAAAGGTCAGGAGCAGAGGCCTCCCACCTGCCACCAGCCCGCCCGCTCCATGGCCTGGTCACACCCACAGCTGACCTAGCCTCCCTTCACTGGGGTTTTTATATTTTGAGCAGATGAAAGATTCTGAAAGATTCTCATTCTGTGTGTGTGTGTGCGCGCGCGTGCACACACACACACGTTTTGGCTGGGATTAGCTAGACCCTGGCTGCCAGTTCCTCGGAGCTCTGCTGTGTTGAGAGGACATCAGACGGCCTGTGCTGAGCCGCTTCTCGGGGGCCCGGAGCCTCCTGCACATCCTAGGGCATGGTACTTGGGGTAAGGACTGGGAGGAGAGAGGATGAAGGGGGCAGGCCCTCCTGTAGGCTCTGGCCCACCTCTGGCCCTGGCCCCTAGCGAGGGTTGGGGCCCAGCCCTGCCTCCTGCTGGCCCCTGTCCCCCTGGCTGACCCCGGCTCCCCAAGCAGCAGCCGGCGGTGCAGGGGGCGCATGCGTGCGGCGGGAGTGAGCCGGCTGTGGAGAATTAATATTCCTGGAACATCGCCCCGGCCGCCTGCACACGCCGAGGAGAATATTACGGCGATTAGCGGTGGGAGTTCGGCCTGCACGCAATATCTGGATGGAGAATTCGGTGTGATTAATCTGGCGCTAAGTAGCAGCCTCCGGGGTCCGCAGGGCTCTGGCATGTTTGGAATGGGAAAAAAGCTCGGGAGCAGAGCAATTCTTTGGGGGTCTCTTTGGGGGTCTGCCAGGGTGGCAGCTGTGCCTGGGGCAGGCTGCAGGCTCCTGGTGGCCCCAGGTGGGCAGATCATCCCTTATTTGCAGCCATCGGCAGACTGCCAGCAGATAAAAGTGTGTGTGGTTCAGAAGCTCAGCCCATCTGACACCTATCTCAGACCTTTCTCTCCCTTTAGCGGCCTACGTTCAGGGTCACAGACCCACATTGGGGTTGTAGCTTCACCGCACGCTTCAAACCACCTTTCGGGGCCTCAGTTTCTTCATCTGTAGACAGGATGCATCATTCCTACCCTGCCGTCTCAGGGAAAGTCACTATTGTTTTTCCCACTTCATGGAGGAGGAAACAGGCTGTGAGCATTTTGCACAGCCAAGAGTGGCTCTGTGCTATGCAGATGTTAAAGATTATTGTTAATAATTCTACAAAGAACCTGAGTTCAGCAGCCACCAGTTCCTCTTGCTTTGTCTCTACTCTTTGAACAATGGCAGATCTGGTGTTCGGAACCTCCCAGAGCGTGTCGTTGGGATGTGGTGGCAGGGAGAGAGTGCTGGTGGCCCCATCTGTAAAATGGGTGTAAAAATACCGCACTTCCCTGAAGTGGAGATCAAAGTGAGAAAAGCAGGTGACTGTTTTAAGATCTGCTCTTCTGGGGCTGTTTTGTAGTCTAACTTAGGGCAGCAGTGGAGACCAGGTGAAACTGGTGGTGATGTGAGTCGGGGAACATCTGTTGGTTTGGCCTTCCTCCCAGTCATCGGCCCCAGCCTGACTGCTTCACTGGATGGAAGCACTGAATGCCAGGGCTGGAAAGGAGCCTCCTGATCTTCCCCAGTGTCTTCACTTAAAGGCAAGGAAACTGAGGTGCAGAGAAGGAATGAGGCCTGCCCAGGGTTGCACCAAAGTGGCGGTGTGGAGGAGGATTGTGGTCTTTGGAGCCAGCCAGACCTGCACTGACCTTGGGCAAGTCTTTCTTTCTCTGGGCCTCGGTTTCCTTATCTGTAGAATGGGAACGTTGTGCCAGCCTTTTGGGGTGGAACAATGTAATGGGCAAGGAACAGAGCAGACACTCTGCTCTCTCTCTCTTTTTTTTTTTTTTTTTGATATGGGGGTCTCAAAAATACAGCTTGTTGCCCAGACTGGAGTACAGTGGCATAATCTCGGCTCACTGCAACCTCTGCCTCCCTCCCAGGTTCAAGTGATTCTCCCACCTCAATCTCACGAGTAGCTGGGAAGCACGCCACCATGCCCAGCTATTTTTTTGTTTTGTTTTGTTTTCTGAGATGGAGTCTTGCTCTGTCACGAGGCTAGAGTACAGTGGTGCGATCTCAGCTTACTGCAACCTCCGCCTCCTTGGTTCATGCAATTCTCTTGCCTCAGCCTCCCGAGTAGCTGGGTCTACAGGCACGCGCCACCATGCCCAGCTAATTTTTTGTATTTTGGTAGAGACAGGATTTCACCATGTTGGCCAGGATGGTCTCGATTTCCTGACCTCATGATCTGCCTGCCTTGGCTTCCCAACGTGCTGGGATTACAGGCGTGAGCCACCGTGCCTGGCCATGCCTGGCTAATTTTTGTATTTTTAGTAGAGACGGGGTTTTACTGTGTTGGCCAGGCTGGTCTTGAACTCCTGGCCTCAAGTAATCCACCCACGTTGGCCTCCCAGAGTACTGGGATTACAAGAGTGAGCCACCACGCCAGGCCAGCACTCTGCTCTCTTAACAGGAAAAGATCCCGTTCTACTGGGAGTGCAAGAGGGCCTTCTGAAGAGTGTCCAGCACATACAACTGGCCTGCCTCCTCTTTGCCCAGGGTGCTGGACTTGCCGAAAGCTCTTATGGTGAAGGAATTCAACCATTGCACTTTTTCACTCAATTGCTTCACGCCCTGTGGGTTGAACATTTCCAAATCTGATTTGCAGGACATTTCTTTTCTTTTCTTTTTGGCTAGTGAGGCTTTAGACTTCCATGCAACTCACCATGCCCAGAAATGGATACTGGATCAATTGTCTTTACTCTCCCTTTCCCATGCAAGCAATGTAATGGCCTTTGAAAGGGGGTTGGTTTGTGGTTTTCCAGCAGTAGAATGGTCTGTGGTCTTGAGCAGCTAAATTTGAAACCAGGCTTTTCAGGAGGATCAACTGAGCTCTGAAACAGCTGGGCACAGTGCAAGCTGACAGGGGTCAGGGAGAGGCAGGTGGGGCTCCTTCGGCTATGTTTTCACTGCTGACTTCTCAGTGCCGGGAACAGTAAGAGCTCACACAGCCCTGCTTGAGTGAATGCATGCATACATGATGGGATGGATCTGTACTATGATGAGATGCAGTAGAGTATGTTGGTTAAAAGCCTAGGCTGTAGAGCTAGACAGCCTGGAGTGGAACTCTAGCTCTGCTCTTTGTTAGTGGTGTGACTTTGGGTAGCTCAGTTCAGTTCTCTGGGCCTCAGTTTGCTCATCTGTGAAATGGTTGAACTAGATGATTCCAGCATTCCTTCCAGCTCAGATGTTCTGGTTTCATTGTTGACCTTCATCCCCAACAATAATGTGCCCAGAACAAAGGCATGTTGCTCCCTGAGCCCTCTAGCTCAGCCACCATGCTCCCAAAAACCTGTGCTCCCAAATAGAGGCAACGTGTCCTCTCTACCCAAATGTGCCTGGGAGTTGCCGCCTTGGAAATGTGCCTTTTTGTTTTGGGGGTTGGGTGCCCATACCCTCCTATTTTTTTGCCCCCTCCTCCCTTCCCCCCAGCCATCCTGATCCAGCTTACATACCTCCTCCTCCAGGAAGCCTTTCCTGATGCCGACTCCCAGCTGTACTCCTTTCAAGGCCCCTCTCTGCATCTTTTGCTCCTGGCCTGGGATCCCACCTCACTCATGTTAGGGTGTTTGTGAGAAGTTATTGAATAATTGTGCACACATGTCCTCCATGGTTCAAGGGACTGACAGGAACCCACGTCTATTCCTTATCTGTGAAGTGCCTGGCCTGGCGTGAGGAGGCACATTTGCCCTCCTTGTCTGAAATTACCCACTCAAAATCTCAGTGACATAAAGAGTGTTACCCTGCTTCAAAGGAGGAAACTGAGGCTTGGCAAGCTTATTTGGAGCCTAGTCTCTGATCCCCTGAAGCTCATTTTCTTCCCACTGCCACAGAACATCTCTCTCAGACTGTGCTCTGTCCTCTGGACACCTTGCAGACCCTGATCAGATAAAGTAATCATGCTGGCCGCTAACTGGGATCGGCTCCTGCTTGGAGAGGCCACGCCGCTGTAAGCATTTTGCATCTCTTATCTCATGTAATCTCACAGCAACCTTATAAGGTAGGTCCTATTCTTATCCCCGTTTTACAGGTGGAGCATGTGTGGCTCTGAGAAGGAACTTGCTCAAGGTCACACAGGAAGGAAGTGGTGGAGCCAGGATTTAAAACCAGACAGCCTGATGTCGGTGCCTGCCAAATTGAATTGCAGTTCTTCAATTCACTGTTTCAGTCAACCTTGCCTAGGTTCCTCAGGGCATATTTCTTGAGTATGCACTGTGTGGGTCAGAGGACAAGGGGCAGAGGATAACAGACCCATGTCCTTGGCCAATCTCAGAGCCCCACTGGGAGGGGGCAGGTACAGTTCTGCTAGGGTCTTTCGAGGGTCTGCCCTGTGCTGAGACCCTCTGAAGGGACACTGCTGTTATGCTGTCAGCTTCACATAGGGTGGGGCAGGCTCAGAGGGGTCAGTGGCTTGTCTACAGTCACCCAGTGAGCAAGTTGGGGAGCCAGGATTTGAACTTGAGCAGTTAGCCTCAGAGTCCCTACCCCTTTCCACCATTTCTTCCTGCCTTCCAGGACACAGCATATGAGCTGCTATGAGAGAAAAGCAAAGAAAGTGGCATTTGACTTGGACTTGGGGGTAAGGCTTCTCTGACGAAGTGAGGTCTAAGTCGAGACCCTCATGTAATGCAGGAAGTGGTGGGAGTAGGGGGAGGAGAGGGAACAGCTTGTGCAAAGGCCCGGAGGCAAGAGAGAGCATGGTTTGTTTAAAGAACTGGATGCAGTGGCTCATGCCTTTAATCCTAGCACTTTGGAAGGCTGAGGTGGGAGGATCACTTGAGCCCATGAGTTCGAGACCAGCCTGGGCAACATAGTGAGACCCTGTCCCTGCAAAAAAATTAAAAAAAAAAAAAAAAAAAAGAACAGAATGAAGGTGTTTGTTCTAGGTTTCTTCATTGGCATTTCCAGTTGTAATCTTTGAGTAGTCAGTTTATCTAGAAGGGTTTACTGAGTGCCTCGTGTGGATTCTGTACCATGTTAGGTGTTAAGTGCAGACCCAGCCCTTGGTAGGGGTAGGGACTAGGGCATTGCCCAGTGGGGGTCCCAAGGACCGAGGTGGGAACACTAGCTCCAGGATTTGGGAAAGGCCAGGAGGAATGGAAGTACTTTATCGTCAGTGGGAGCTGCCTTGTGTCCTTACCTGTAACCCTGACATCCTAGATATGGAAAGGATGAAATGAGATAACCAGGACCTGGCGCTTAGTAGGCCCTCACCAGATGCCAGGCACAGAAGCTTAGTGGCAGGCATGTGCCAAGTTTGGGGCAGCCAGTGGTCAGCAGCCCAGCTGCCCCATGGCACCAGGGAAGAGGGGAAGAGTGCTGCCGTGGAGTAGGCAGAGCAGGGCCTGGAGAGGCCCTGGGCCAGGAGCCTCGGGCTGAAGCGAGCATGGCAGAGTGAAGTGCATGGCCTCTCACTGGAGGGCAGAAGCTGGAACACTGGACGGGAAAGGCCCACCAGGCCAAGGATGACTTGAATAGCGATGGGGTAGGCGGCTCAGGCCAAGGATCTGGCCATGGCCCCGAGTCTAGGCACTGGCCATTTGGGTCTCTGTTCTGTCCCAATGCTTCCTGGGCCTTGGTTTCCCCATCTTGACACGGGGCATTGGTGCTTACCTCTCAGGCATTGCTGTGGGGTAGGAAGGCGGGTGTGAAGTGCCTGTGCTGGGCTTGCAGGTAGTAGGTGCTCAGCCCCTCAGAACGAATGCTGCTGCCATACACAGAGAAACAGAGCCAGGACCCCACGCCAGGCCTCCTCTTGCTGTGGCCTCTCTGAGATGGGACTTGGGACAAAGGGTGGTTGGGACTACCATGCCCTGCCCTTTCCAAGCTCACCTTTGTAGGGGGCAGCCTGGGCTCACTTCAGTGGTCTATGAAGGCTTTAAAAAGCCCTGGAGCTGCCCAACCAGCCCTTCAGGCTCTGGGCCGTTTTGCTGGCCTCACATCCCAACTCACCTTCCTGCTTTGCAGCTCAGATATGCCCTTCCCTTTCTGAGCCTTGCCAGGTAAAATGCAGCCCTCTCTGGTCCTCATGACCACCACCTAAGGTGCTGGGTGCAAGTCCCCAGCACACAGTAGGTGCTCTATGAATGGTCGCACTTGCCTCTACCCCACAGTCTCCAAGCACAGCAGTGAGCTGCGGTTCTCACCTGTGGTGGGCGTTGGCCCCTTTTAAGCCATTCACTCTGGGGCCAATTATAAATAGACACATAATCGCCCCTATCTATAGAGATAAGACATACTCTTCAGATGAGCCCGCCCCTCCCCTGCCCCCCTCCACGCTGGCACGCGCTCTCCGCAGTTGAAGGCGACAGAGGGATCGGGTGCTCCCCTCCCTCCTCCATCCATCCATCCCTCCTCCCTGCTGCTCCTCCATCTCCACCCTGCAGAGGTGAGATCGGCAGGGGCCGTGATGTCAGAGGCTCAGCTGATGTCACCGCCCCGGCCCTGTGACTTCACTTGCCGGCTTGGGCAGGAGGAGCCGCGAGGAGGCTGAGAGCCGAGAAACTGCCCCCCTTTCCTTTTTCTTCTCCTTTTTTTCCTTTCCCCTCCTCCCCCGCCTCGGCTCAGGAGTTGTTTTCCTCCCTGGTGGTCGCCGGGCTGGCAGGGGGTCTGGGGCAAGGGCCAGGGAAGGATGCGGCTGCAAAGGTAACGGTGTGCGCGATGCCTCTTCCGCGGTCGTGAAAGTTTGCTCTGGCGTGCGAGGCGTGCCCGCCGGGTGCTCCGCCGCACCGCGCTGCCCTGGCCCGAGGCTCCCCGGGGGCGGGCAGGAGCCGCGCCGGGCCAGGGCACGGCTGGGCAGGGGCCTCCCGGGCGGCCTTTACTGCCTTGTCCCCATCAAAGGCCGCAGCTGCTCGAGTGGCGGCTGTAGCTTTGAAACTGCCATAAAGAGCGATGGAGGGCGGGGAGGCGGGGGATGTTCAGAGCAGTGCCCAGGAGGGTGGCCGGGAGAGGAGGGGCCCGAGGGGGCTGCTCGGGGAGCGCGGCAGCAGCAGGGGCGTGAAGGGCAGGGCCCCGGGTCACAGTCCCAGGGGCCGAATGCCCGCCCCCGTCCCTTCTGGTCCAGATGCAGCCGCCCTGCGTGGCCAGCCCGGGTGTGAGGGTGCAGAGCGGCGGGGGGCGGGGGCTGGCTGCTCCCTCTGCCCCCCTCCACTATTTCCAGGCATGTTCTTCCACCTCCAGCAGGCCATTTGTCAGCGGTGATGCGGGACAAAGGAGGGGCAGTGGGTGGTCTGCTGCGAGTTGGGCGATGGGCACGGAGCGAGGGCCGAGAGAAACGCCAACAATGAAGAGGCAGATCGAGGGCTTTGCTCATTCAGGCTGTCGAGGGAGCCGTCATTTTGTGTTAGCGTGTGTGTGTCTGAGGTGGGAGGAGGAAGAGAGCGGAGAATGACAGGAGAAGGATTATGACATTGTGTTGTCTCTGTTTGTGGTAAATGCAAATTTGGCACCAGTGGTTTCCCGGGAAAAGCAGCAGCAAGTAACCCAGGCCGAGGCCCTGGCCCAGACCCACGGAGGGAGCCCGTGTGGGGCGGCATGGGGCTTTATTTGGCCCTCCCTTTTTTTCTATTTGGCGTGTGCGTCTTCCATTTATTTTACAGTGAAGAGCTGGAGACAGACAGGCCGGCAAGGCAGGAGAAGCCGGCCCCCTCCTCCCAGGCATGGCAGCCCCTCCTCAGCTCACCCCGGAGGAGAACTGGGCAGCTCTCCCAACCCCTAGGCACTGTCCCAGCTCCCTGACCTCCCTCCCAGGTCTCTGCCCCAGCCAGAGTCACGGTTCCGTCGTTCTCTTAACCTGGGCAGCCTGAGTCTCTGAAGGCTACTTCTGCCCGCAGCTGCTTCCCAAGCGTAACCAGAAACGGAGAACCTGGGACAGAGGCTGGGATGGGGCTTTGCAGAATGAAGGCCAGGGCCGGGCACTCCCCCGGCTACAGTGCTGGCCTGGAGGCTGGCAAACAGCTCTGCAGCCAGGGGCTGTTGGCACAGCCTCCTGGACTTTGACTCCTCTGACAGGCCCATGAGGGCAAGGGAGCTTGAGCCTGCCCTGGGCCAGGAAGCGGCCATGGTACAAGTCTCTGCGCTGCCACAGGGCTCAGACAGGTGCAGTGACATGCACGCAGGTGGTCAGTGTGTTTACAGCAGGCCTCCAGAGAACGCGTGGTGGAGTGAGTTTTACCAGGGCCAGGCCGTAGCTCAGGCCCCAGCAGAGACTGTGTGTTCTAAGCTGAGAAGCCAGGGCAGGAACCATCTACAGGTGGAGGGGCAGGGGAAGGCTGTGGCTCTCCTTCCAGTCTCCCTTTCCCTGGAGCTGGTCCCTCACCTGACCTCACCATCTTCTCTTTCCTGGTCAAGTCTTCTGGTCTCAATTCACTTCCTCCAGGAAGCTTTCCCTGTCCTCCTCTCAGGTGGACTCCGGTCCTGTGCCTGGCCCACTTTCTGTGCCCTCTCACAGTCCTGACCACACAGAGGTGGGTCTGTCTCCCTGTTAGGCCTTTGGGTGCAGAGCCTGGGTGACCATCCTTGGGTACAGGGACATTTAAGGCCTCCCCTCTGCACTCCTGGCACCTGCCCAGAGCTGGGCATAGAGGAGCCCTGTGCCTAGAGCTCAGAGGAGCAGACCCAGACTCAGATTTCCCCAGGAAGTGGGACCACCAGGATGGAACAGCTGCCCTCTCCCCATGTCCTAGATGGTGTGATGGGCTCACTTCCTTTGGGCAAACTCACCCCAAGGGGGTTTTTTCCCCACAGAAATCTTTTCCCTGAGTTCCCCTGTGAATTCTGACAGGGAAATCAAGAGAGGCTTCACAGAGGAGGTGGCATTTGAAGGCCTTGAATAGTGAGTAGGAGTTTGCCATGCTAAGGCAGGAGAGGGTGTACCATCAGAGGGAAGTCCAAGAACAGCGCATCCAGGGTGTAAGAGGTGGGTTGCACTGTGTGGCTGAAGCCGTTGGAAGGGACCAGTGGGGAGAGGCGGTGACAGTGGAAGTGGGACCCTTGTTTTGCTGGCTGGGGGAGCCACTTCTGGAGGAAGGGAGAACTTGACCTGATGACACTGCCACATGGACACCGCTGTTACTGCAAACTCGCCTTCTGGATGTGCCTGTGTCTTAGCACTTTGGACCTGTTTTCAGGTTCTTGCAAAGCTGGCTTGTTCTAGCTGCTCCCAAGTCAGCCTCTCTCAGGCTGCCTTGTGCTGGGATTCCCAGATGGCCTCAGACTTGAATTTAAGGACCAACTTGGGTCTTCTTTTAATTCGGAGTCTCAGGACCAGCCCAGGCCACATTCTGAGCTGGAACCAACTTGGAGGGGAAGCAGTTTGGATGCCGATCAAGGGGTGAAGGGTTCAGGAGCAGCTCCTCCTGCCTGGGACCCTGAGATGACTGGAGGCTCCTATGGGAGACTGGGGTGGCTAGTCCCCCAGACCTATCCCCAACTGAGATGGCAGCACAGAGGGGTGGCCAACGTCCTGGGGCCAGACTGCCTGGGTTCAATCCTGGCTCTGCCATTTCCTAGCTGTGTGGCTTCAAGGAAGTTACCTGCCCTCTCTGAGTCTTTGTGTTCTTGGGCAATAATAATACCTACATCACAGGGCTGAGGTGAGGATTATATGAGATCATTCTCACAAAGCAGCCAGCCAGAGCCTGGCTCCCAGGGGGCACTGAATAATTGTTAGCTTAAAAAAAGACAGCTCCAGAGAGTGAAGGCTCTAGCACCTAGTATCTGGGGGCTAATCACTCAATCCATCTGAGCCTCAGTTTCCCTAGTTGTAAAATGGAGGTGGTCATCATGTCTGGTAATAATAGCTAAGACCTAGGAGCACTGACTGTGAGATCTGCAGGCTGTGTTCTAGTTGCCTAACTATGTATTAGCTTAATAGTCTCTCCCCACTCTGAGCCACATGTAGGGGCACAGCAGGGCCCAGGGCAGCCTAGAAACTAAAAGTGTGCAGGGAAGAGCCCCAGAGATTTGGTATTTTCTGGGTGAAGCTAAACCAGCCCCCTTGCTTAGCAAAGGCAAGAACAGAGGGAAGTGGACGGCTGGAGTGTGAGGCATGGAGACCACAAAGGCCCACCCACCACTGTAAATGAGCTGCCTGGGGCTGGATGCCCCTCATACATGGCAGAGTCACCTACACACCATGGGGCCTTGAGCGAGTCATGACCACCATCCTGGACTTTGATTTCCCTAACTGTGTGAGGCGGACTTGGGTCTGTTCACCTCTCAGGTCTGCCACTGCTCTAAGGGGCTGTGATTCTCTTGTTGCTTTGATTTTCTTGGAAGGTTTCCATGTAGGTAGTGACTTGGGCGGTATCATCTGCCCATTGATTTTTCCAGAAAGGATGCTTTCTTCCCTCCCACTCTGCACTCAGCCCACAGATAAGTGACCTCTTGCCTAGCTTTCCCATTTCTCCTCCTGTCCCCGCTAGTAACTCACCTGGTCTGGGCTGGGGAACCGAGAGGGCCCAGCCCAGTAGCAGCTCCCCAGAGGGCGCGTGAGCCCATAGACACCACCCCCCATCCCCTGTGAGGAGCACCTGGGGAGGTGTCTACGGGGCTGGGGAGCCACATCCAGCCCACACCTGGCTTTGTGAGCCTGATTGCCATGGAGTCCCCCAGTGGCACATTCACTCTCCCTCCTCCCCTCAGCAGAAGCTTTGGGATTCAACAGGTGCGGCTTACTCCTTGCTCCGCTGTGGCTGCTGGGTGACTGCAGGCACCACACCTCCCTGAGCCTGTCTGCTCACGGGGTGAATGCTCCCACATCATGGGGCGCCTGAGGCTGGAATGACGGCAACTTCACTTAGAGGCATGGTCACTGATTGAGCCCTGTGTGCCTGCAGCCCTCGGTGGGGGGGGGGGGGTGATGTTAATGTCCCCATTCTATAGGTGAAAAGGCTGAGGCTACAGGACCTTAGGGAGCTTGCTGTAGGTCACATCGCCCTCTGTCCTTCCTTTCTTATATTTATTGAGACGTAGTCGCTCTCTTGCCCAGGCTAGAGTGCAGCAGCACAATCCCTGCTCACTGCAACCTTCACCTCCCAGGTTCAAGTGATTCTCCAGCCTCAGCCTCCCAAGTAGCTGGGATTACAGGCGCGTGCCACAGGCCCGGCTAATTTTTTGTATTTATAGTAGAGATGGGGGTTCACCATGTTGGCCAGGCTGGTCTCGAACTCCTGACCTCAGGTGATCCACCCGCCTCAGCCTCCCAAAGTGCTGGGATTACAGGTGTGAGCCACCGCACCCGGTCCTTCCTTTCTTTTTAACACCCACCTACTACCAAGAAGGCACGGAGGCAGATGATGCTGGGAGCCCGTCTAAGGCAGGACGGGTAAAGGAAGCCTAGAGAGCCCTAGGGGAGGAGGCTGGGGAGGCACAAAACTTGTAAAGGGGTGGTTACCATGCATGTCTGTCATTATTTGCCCACAGAAGGATATACTGATCATGGGAATAATGGTCGTCAGGTGGGCAGGGGAAGGGGTGCCCTGCGCCATCATGGCTCCTGAAGAAGATACAGTCGTGGTTCCCTCTTCCCAAGATGTTTCTGCTCACCTTTGCTCAGGACATGAGGTTGCTTAAGGGCAATGTGTGGGTTCAGAGCCGGCCTCTGCACTCACCTGCATTAGATCTCAGGCTAATTATTTATTGCTCTGAGCCTCAGTGTCCATGCCTGTATATGGGGATGGTCACTGTACTCACAGTGTTGTGAGGATGGTGTGGGTGAACGCAGGTAATGCACTTAGCACCATGCCCAGCTGGTGGGCGAGCTCTAGGAACGTTCTCTGTTGTCATCCTCTTGAATCAGCCTTGCCTCTCCTGAACATTCCCTCAGCACCTGCTATAAGTCAGCGCCAAGCCCAGGGAGCCTCCTCCTGTGCCCCGGGCTAAGCCGCCAGCCTCGGGGCCTGGGAGCTGAGCGTCTGGATCTGCCGCGCAGGGGGAACAGCCTCTGAGAATTGGTGTGTTGGCTCCCACTGCTGGCGTGACAGACATCCTGAGGAAATATGTCACTTTACAGTAGTTTTCAAAGAAATGTCTAGAAAGCTCTATTAACCCTATGGGGGCCATTCATAGTCTGGACTTTTGTTAGGTCCTAGTCTGAGTTTTGTTTTGATTTGCTGAGGACCCGCCCTCTCCTGGGCCTCAGTTTCCTCATCTGTAAAGCAGTAGCTACCCAGCTCAGAGGGCTGCCTATGTCAGATGAGACTGCTCCTGTGAAACATGCTTTGTAACCTCGAGAGCACCTTACAGAGCTTTCGGTTCTGTTTCTGGTCATTCACCTGACGGCTATGGGCAGATGCCTGGGCAGGGTCATACTGTGTGCCCAGGCTGGGTGTGCGCAGCAGTGGGATGCCAGCTTGGCTCTCAAGGGCTCCCTGAGTTGTGGCCTCGCTAAAACCCCTGAACTTTGTAATTTCTAGAGAATGTGGAAGGCTTCACAGGCAGCCTTGCTCCTTCACAGGGAAATGCTGATAAGCATCTTGCCTGGTCACTGGTTTATCCCACGTATGTTTTTGGAGCAGCTCCTTGTGCTGGGCACTGGCCTGGCTGATGGGGATGAAGCTGAAGACCAGAGGTCAGCCTTGCCTTTGAGAGCTTGGTCTAGGAGGAGGGATATGGAAACTCACATTCAAAACCCTGATGACTGAGGTTCAGGGTGACATGACACGGGGCCTGCACTTCTCAGAAGAGGCTCAGCCACAGGGCAGGATCGCGTCTAAATGCATATTGGCTTGTGTCCTCTGCTCAGAATCCTTCATCATCTCCTCTTTTTGCCCAGGGATAAAGTCGCAAAGCCTTGTGGCCTGTACTGTCCTGCTCCAGCTACATCTCCAGCTTTCTCATTTCACTTAAATTACCCTGCAGGCCCTGGTGCCCTTCCTGGAAGTCTACCTGCTCCCTCCTACCACAGGGCCTTTGCCCATGCCATGCCCTCTGCCTGGAGCTCTCCTCCAACTTCACCATGTGGTTACTTCCTATTTGTCTTTCAGGTCTCAGCTCAAATGTCCTAGATCCCCAAGGCTCAGGGTCCCTGTTGTACACTTGCTGTGCTCCTGTCACTTTCTTACTAATTTGTATCATGGCTGTTATCAGATGATTATGTGATGATTCTTTTTCTAACCGCTGCATGGCACCATAAGCTTCATGACCACAGGGACCCTTGGGATCAATGCTTGCCATAAGGGCTATCAATGTTTGTTGAATGAATGAGTAAGTGTTAAGGTAAGAGTGTGGAGGAGGTGGCATTTGAGTAAGACTTGAAAGAGGGTATAATTTCAATCTGTAGGGAGGAGGGAAGGGCATTCCTGCTGCAGGGAGCAGAAAGGCACAGGACAGGAAGCCAGCTTGTCTAGTTAGGCGGAGAGGCAGAATGAGACCTGGGAGAGGTCTGGAGAAGCAAGCCGAGCCAGATAGGGCTTTGTATTCCAGGCTGATAGGAATAAACTTGAATGATGAAGCCACTCGACCCACTGACAGACTTCTGAGCCGGGGGAGCAAAGTCAAAACTGGCTTTGGATAACTGTAATGAATCCGCCACTGGGATGGGTGGGCAGGGCAAAGTGGCTCCAGTTAAGAGGACCAGTTAAGAGTTGGAGAATCCACGGCTCCTGCTGCTTTCTGCTCCCCTGGAATCAAATGTTGATTTGGCAGTTATCCCCGAGAGCTTGCAGGGAGATGCAGGGCAGTGATGAGGAACCTCACACGGCGTGGCTGCTTCCAGAAGACAATCGCCTTGGTGGCAGGGCAGCTATTCCCGAGTCACTAGAGGGAGAGACGGAGTTGATTGAGCATTGGCATCTGCGTTTCTTGGCTTTTCCTGTTGAGAAGGCAGCATCCAGCTCTGCATCCCTGCACCTGTGTCCTGGTGCCTTCTATTAATAAGTGGTCCAGGAATCTTGATGCTGAAGGACCAATCTGCGGCAGAAGATGAGCAGAAACATTTCTGTCAAATGCCCAGCAAACAAGACTTCGTGCCTCTGTGGGGAGCCAGCAGATAAGAGTCAGGACTCTCGAGGACCTGAGGACAAATCCCAGCACCATCACTTAGCAGCTGTGCACCTTCAGGCATCTTCTAAGTGACTCTGGGCTTTCATGTCTTCAGCGGTGAAAATGGAGGCTGCCCTGGTGCCATGAAGGCTAAGGTTAAGTGACATATATGGATCCCCAAGCACGGGGAACACTGGAGGCTCAGGAAGTAGTGGCTGTTATCATGGCTGCGTTTTTCTCCATGGTTTGAATTCTTAGCAGGAAGCTTGGGTTTCAGGCTTAAAAATGAAGAGCATGTCAACAAAACAGGATGGAACAAAGTCTTTTCCCAGCATGCCTCAGCATGTGGCACTGCCTTCCCGTGGAGCCCAGACAATGATATGGCTAAAAGTCTTGAGCTTTCAGGCAGAAATAATCCCAAAGGAAAGGAACTTCCTTATTGTCATCTTGTGACAAAGCGACGCAGGGGCCCTGCAGCCCGTCAGATTCAGCTCTGCCCCCTCCAAGCTGCTCTGTGCCTCAGTTTCCTCATCTGCAAAATGAGGCAAGAACAGTACCCACTTTATAGGGTTGTTGTAAGGATTAAGCAAGTTACTGCAGGAAAAGCGCTTAGAGCATGCCTTTGTCACTGCGACTGTCAGATCATTTCATATTCAGGTTAACTCTTTGTAGTACCGAGTAATTCTGTAGGGGCTTTGGAGAGAAGTCTGAGTTCAAGTCGTAGCCTCTTCCTAGCTGTGTGACCTGGGCAAGTCTCTTAACCTCTGTGTGCACCCATTTCCTGCTCTGTACAATGAACAGGACAATCCCTGCCTCACGGGTTTGTTGTGAGGAGTGAATGGGATCCCTCAGGTAAGGGCGAGGACCCCCTGAGGCAGGCAGCTCACTTGGCCCCTCCCAGCCCAGTTTACAGCTGAAGGAATTGGATGATTTAAAGACACACACTGGTGAGACCAGGCTGGCCCCAGCTCCGTGACCGGCCCAGTGAGAGTCCAGCCACTAGGGGCAGTGAGTGCCGGGCAGGTGGGTGTGATCTGTGCGCCCGGGGCTGCACAGGCTTCCCGTTTCTTGGCCTCTCCTCAGGTGTCGGCTCTCTGCTCACCTGTGGGGACGATGTGTCAGTCGATTCACAGCAGCTGCTGCTTGTTGGCCAGACCGTGGTCTTCCCAGCGTGGGGTCTGAGAGTCTGAGGCCCCCCACCTGCCCCAGCTGCCCAGTGTCCAGTGCTTAATATATGACTGTGGGAGAGGCTGGTGCTGCCCACACCATCCTCTTACATTCTTTCCCTATTGGCCTGCAGACTTTTGGTCCCACTGACTGTCTTTCCAGTGTTTGCTGAGTGCTGGGAAGCCTGGTGGTTAAGACTGCAGCCTCTGAAGACCTGGGTTCAAATACCAGCTCAGCCTCTTCCAAGCTGTGTGACTTGGGATAAGTTAAACTCTTTGCACCTCCGTAGCCCCATCTGTAAAACAGGAGTGATAACAGTACGAAACTCATTAGACTGCTGCAAATATGAAGAACTGGGATGACAAAGGGAAATCTGCATAGTGCCTGGTTCATAGTAAGCCTGGATTCCTCTGGGTTGTATCATCCTCACTAACATCATTTTAATGGACATGGTGCCCTACCCTGCACAGGATGCCGGAGACCCGAGAGAAGCAGAGGTGTCTCTGCCCTGCATATGCTCACAGTCCAGGGGGAGAGATGGATGCATCCGAGATTAGGATGCCACACTTCTATCCTGGAGGGCAAGGTGAGGGGCAAACCTGGAGAGCAGAAGTTTTTGTGGGACCCCGTGAAACAAATCCATGCCAAACATGTCAATGCTACAAGGCCCTGCAAGATCCCATCCTTGCCCAACTCCGCAGCTTCATCTTTTTCCCCTGCACTGGGCACAGTCCTCCTGGGCACAGCGGGTGGCTCTCGCCCATACCCCTACGTCTCGGTATTCTTTGGTCCTCTGTTTTGAAGCCCTCCCTACCACCATAGCTTTAGAGCCTCCTCTGACCTTGCACCAGAAAGAACTGTTCTGAGCCCCCATGCTCCCTCCATGTGGGCTCAGAGACTTGCACAAAGCAGGGGCTCCTGTGGAATGAGGGCACAGAATGAGGGCGTGCCCACAGAGGCTCTCCACCCCTGCTGTTTGTGCACTCTCAGTATCCTTGTGCTTTGCAAGGGGACAGTGCGTGGCTTGGGGACAGGCACAGCAGGAGGCTGTGGGGAGTTTCCCGCTCTGTTAGCCAGAGGCTTTTGTAGGTTGCCTCCTGGAAGACTGCAGATGAAGCCCTGAGCTTGTGAGCAGGAATTCCAGGCCTCCCTCTTGGTGTGATTGAGTTAGCAGGCGGCCCCTCCCAAGAGGAAGGAGAGCTGGAGCTTGGTTAAGGATAAAGGTGAGGGCTGTGTGTCTGCTCACCAGAGCTGGCAAGTGAGGAAGGACATCCGCCTGCTCTGAAGGCACCCTGGCTCACTTTGCGCAAGTCACTGATCTGCCGAGCAGGGCCAGTCTCCTCAATCAATCCACGCTGACAGATGGTAGTGGAATCAGTGACCTAGAGGCAGAAGGCTCCATTTGTAATCCTGGAGTGGCCCAGGCGCCTGGAGGAGGGCAGAGGAGTTTGTAATAAAAGGAGTGATACAGTGTTTCCAAAAGCCATCTTTGAGCCAGAGGAAGAGGCAAAGGATTAATTTTGTTTATAGAATTGATACACTGATTCAGTTCAATGAATAATTTTTGAATGGACTGGGTCAGGAGAAAGGGGGAAGAATCTGGTCTACTGTTTTTTTGTTTGTTTGTTTTTTACCCTTCTTTCCTTAAAGAGCTCCCAGTGTGGTAGGAAAAACAGGATCCATGCATTTGAGACAATGAGAGAACAACAGAAAACACTAATGTGATTTCAGAGGAAGGGGCTCTCAGTTATTGAGTGCCTGCCACCGTGCAATCTTGGGCAGCAACTTAACTCTTTGAGCCTCAGCCTACTCAAGTGTCCTATTGTGTCCATATAGAACATGCAGCTAGTGTTAACAGTGCCTGGTACTACACTGAATTTTTTTTTTTTTTTTTTGAGACAGAGTTTTGCTCTTGTTGCCCAGCCTGGAGTGCAATGGCGCAATCTCAGCTCACTGCAACCTTCGCCTCCCACGTTCAGGCGATTCTGCTGCCTCAGCCTCCCAAGTAGCTGGGATTACAGGCACCCACCACCACACCCGGCTAATTTTTGTATTTTTAGTAGAGACAAGGTTTCACCATGTTGGCCAGGCTGGTCTTGAACTCCTGACCTCAGGTGATCCACCCGCCTCGGCCTCCCAAAGTGCTGGGATTATAGGCGTTAGCCAATGTGCCCAGCCTATGCAGCTCTCTTGAGAGTCCCACAACAGCTTATGAGTGAGGTAATTAAAAAAAAAAAATTATTTTTCTTTTAAGTAAATACAGATGGGGGGAGTCTCACTGTGCTGCCCAGGTTGGTCTTGAACTCCTGGCCTCAAGCAATCCTCATACCTCAGCTTCCCAAAGTGCTGGGATTATAGGTGTGAGCCACCACACCCGGTCCAGTGACATAATATTATCTTCATTTTATAGCTGAGGAAACCAAAGGGGGAAGTGACTTGTCCAAGGCCACACAGTGCAAGAGTAACCTACGTCTTCCTATTGGCTATGATGCCCATATACGTTCTTTTTCCAAATGGTACCAAAAGAGAAAGCGGCAGGCTTTCAGGGATAAAGAGGCCCAGCTGGCCTGGTCCTAGGACTGGGGAAGTTTCCAGGTGGAGGTCATCAGGGCAATGTTCTGGCAGGGTCTGAAAGGGCAGGGAGGGGGCTGCATGGTTATAAGAGGCAGGAGCTGACAAGAGCCTGGACTCCGGTTACCCGTCTGCATTCTTTATTCCTTCCCTTTTGAATGAGGCTCTGCAACAGATTGTCACCATCCCCAGGGCCCTGCATCTGAGACGAAAGTGAGCTTACGAGGAAGGGAAAGAATGGAGGAATGATGGGGCAGGCGACTCTAAGGAAAAGCGATTCACCTTTCTTCATGAATTCTCTCAAGAAATTGAGGGTGCCCCCAACACCGGTCTTCAGGAAGCTCCCCTGCATTCTCCTATTTTTGTCCAGAAAACACAGCCCTGTGCTGAGCGCCTCTTCCACCTTTCCCTTTACAGCCCTGACCCCAGGAGAAGCCAGGTACTGGTCTTTTAAGTCCTGAGGCCTGAGAATTTGAAAATGAAACTCAGAAGAACAATGGGAACAATCAAAGGGCAGGGCCTCGTGGCTTGTTCAGCTCTGCCCCGGAAGAGCCTGGCATGCAGGAGGTGTTGGGGAATCAAGTCCCCAGGAATAGTCCTGACCTGCTTTGGAGCCAGCCCCCACTATGGGAGACTGGACAGAAGCCAGAAGAAATCACTGTCTTCTCCAAGGACATGTGTTCCTGCCAAGGGGCCCAGGACCCTCCTTGGATAGCCTGAGAAAAGGCTAAGCATTAACACCTCTGGCTAGGTGGGGTGAAAGGTCAAAAAGTAAAACCAGGCCCGCTGGGGAGCTGTGTACCTCAAATATATGGAAATCTGGGTTCCAGACCACCCCTGGTTCCTGTCAATCCCCATCTGCTGCTGGAAGCACTTTTCCAATCCCAACTGACTTGCAGGTTGGGTTGCTTCAGGAGAGGAAGCCACATACTCCCCTAACATCTAGGACAGACGGGAGCCTAATTTAGAATCGGCAATTTTAGCCAACATTAGGGACATCTAATCCAAACTTTTCTCACCCACAGGAAACTGAGGCCCAAAGTGGGAAGAAAATTTGGCCAGGTCAAAGGTCAGGGGCAGGATCACAAATTCTCAACGTATCCTACCCTTGCTGGCCTTGTCACTTTTGATGGCCCTGGGGGCGCCAACATCTACACCGTAGTTGCTCTACAATTGCGATTTTCTTTATAAAGAAGTCAAGCCCTTTCTTTGCTCTAGAAACACATCAGGTTTGCAAAGGAAGGCTGGGAACAGGCTGAGGCCTTGGCACCGCAAATCCTCTGCCTTATCGGCAAATTAATTCGGGACCCTGGGCGCAGTCAGCCTGGCATTGCAGCTTTTTAATGCAGCAGAAGGCAACTGGAGCGTCCATTTTACAGGTGAGGTATGTGGGCCTCCCTCCTCGCGTTTTCCGCGGTGGAAACTGAGGCTCTGAGAGGACCCAAGCCGTTCCTCCACGGACACCCGGCGCCCATGGGCGGGGACTGCCAGGGACCCAGGCGGGACCAGCTAGGCCTTGGGCTGGCCCCGGTCCAGAGGGCTATTGGTGGGCAGGAGCCGCCCCCACGCCCTCCCCGACTAAACAGGTCACCGAGAGGAGGCCGGGCCCTTGCCCGCGGGCTTCCCGGGCCGCGAGAGGCGCAATTCTGGCATTGGAGGCTCCAGGGAACTCCAGAAATCCAGAGAGATTCCGGGCCACCAACTCCCCAGAAAGTTGGCTCGCGGCCACCCCCAAGACGGCCCTGAGGCGCGGGCCAAGATGGCACTGGGCGGGCGGCGTACTGCGCCCAGCGGCCGCGGAGGAGAACCTCGCGCGACCCGGCCGTGGGGTAGGGGGTCTTCGCTGCCCCTGCCCGGCGCGCGCCGGCCTCGACGCCG
The DNA here is from genome assembly GCF_043159975.1 of Macaca nemestrina. NCBI lineage: Eukaryota > Metazoa > Chordata > Mammalia > Primates > Cercopithecidae > Macaca > Macaca nemestrina. The sequence goes on along the minus strand of NC_092139.1, from coordinate 109,985,832 downwards.
CCGCACGCGGGTGGGCACGCGCGCGCCCGGCCCCGCCCCCAGCGCCCCGCCCCCGCCGCGCGCCCCGCCCCGCCGCGCGCCCGCCCGCCCGCCCGCGCGCCGCGGCCCAGAGCCTCCCCATTGGCCGCACGCCGTCACCTGACGCTCTGTTATTTCCTGTGTGTTGGGAGAATGGAGAGAAAAAACCCCGAGCCGAGCCGCCTTCGGCCCCTGCGAGGCGGCCGCGGCCTCCGCCAGGGGAGCCCGCCCTGAGGCGCGCCCGACCGGGGAGCGAGCGCGCGGGCCGGAGCGAGCCTCGAGGGGCCTCGGCCCCGGCCCGCCCCGCCGCCGGCCCGGGCGCCCGAGCTGGAGGCGGCGGAGCCACCCCCACCCCCACCCCGCGCAGCGCCGCCCGCCGTCGCCACCGCTCCCTCCCCTCCCGCCCCCGGCGGAGGCCGAGGGACTGGGCGGGGGGCTCCAGCAGGTAACCGCCGCCCGGGCCTGAGGGGCAAGGAGAGGGTCGGGCCTGAGGGATTGGGGCCGGGCCGGGGTGTCCGGCCTGGGGGGCTGGGAGCAGAGGTCCTGGCAGGACCCAACCTGGGAGTGCTGAGCCTCCTGGACTCCAAGCCAGGGCTTGAGGTGCTGAGGGGAGTGTTGCTGCCCGGCCCGACACGAGAGTGCGGGCAGGGGCCCGGGCCAGGCCTGGCGTCAGAGGGCTGAGGTGTCTCGGGCCGGCCCGGGGATCCGGCTGAGCTTGGGCGCCGGTGCTCGCCGGAGGGTGCGGAGGGAAGGTACCTGCTCGTCGCGCGAGGCCTTGGGTGCAAAGGCGGCGAGTGTGAGCGGGCGGCGTCCGGGAGTCAGCGCCGCCTGCCTCGGGGCCCCTGGCAGCCCCGGGGGCACCGGCCGCGCTCGCCTCTTGGCTGCGGGCTGGAGGCGAGGCCAGCGGGGCTGGGCTGGACTCTGGGCGGGAGGGCGCCGCGCTGGGGCGCCCGGGAGGGCAGGGGCCCGTTTACTGCCATGTGAACACCTGAAGCCATGTGGACGCGGCTGCTTCTCGCCTGTTGGGGGCGGAGGGCAGGTACCGGCGGGCTGGGAGCAAGGTCCCGGCGCAGGACACACTTCCTGTGTGGGGCGGCCTCTCCTCCCGCGCCGCGGGGAACAGGGCGGGGTGTGCGAGCCGGGGTCTCTGGGCGAGGGAGCGCTCGTTTGGGTACCTGAGGCTCTCGTCCCTTTTTCGGGGGAACGTGGTGGTTTGAAGGAGCGTGGCCAATCGGGCCGATTGCTTTCAGGCTGCGGCAGGAGGTGCACTGTCCCCTGGGCGCCGGAATGGGAGTGGAATTTAGTGAGTTGGGGGGCGGTGCCGAGGAGCGGCTGTCTTCCTCTGCTTGTGGGTGGGATTATTGTCGGTTTCTGTGGTTGCGGATACCAATACGGTCTGCTGATACCTTCAGTCGGACGTTAGGGGTCAGGTCAAAATTAGGATTTTCTCCTTTTCCTTTTTTCCCTCGAAGATTAGATGTTTCTGGTAACTGCTGTAAAATGGATGGAATTTTCGAGCTATTATCGAACAGGCTGGTCTTTGAATGATAATTGGACCCTTATGTTAACAGTCTCAGTGAAGAGTTTTATACAGCATCTTCCGTGGGGTAGCTGTTTGATGGGTGGGGTAACTTCACTGAATTCCGACCTAGGAGACCAGGAATCTGCTTACAGCTTTGACGCCAAATAAACTGCAGCCCAGGGCAAGTTACTTACCCTCGTAATTTCCTCATCTGTTAAGTGAGGATACCCAGGTCAGACAGTACAGGGGTTTGTGGTTTTGCTTTTTTATCTCTCATTTTGTGCTCTGTTTTAGCCATAGGCAACTTTTCTGAGAAATGCAGACTGTACTTTAGCTGGCTTTTAAAAGCCTGTTTTTTAGCTTCCAGCCTCTGCCTTCAACAGAGCATAAAACTTGGTCAGGGTATACTCTTTTTTGAAATCCCACTTGCTGTTCGGTGCTTCAGAACGGAAAGTGTGTTATTCTGACCTGGGTGGAATGCATCTTACATATTTTTTGTCTTTGTGAAAGAAGTTATCAGAAATACTTCAGAGAATATTTGTCTACTTGGGAAATGTGTGGATAACATGTGATTGGGTCTGTGTATGTTGGCTCAGAGGAGTTCCAAGAGCTTTCTATGCAGGGGATTGTGGAGGATCCGGATCTTATTAAAGTTCTTCAAAGGACATTTGACATTTGGCTAACGGTTGAAATTTCCAGCCAGCTTCAGCATTCTCAGAGTAGGGGGACGAAGTAGAATGCCATAACATCTCCTGTGAAATGGTATGCTAGTGGAATTAACTGTCACCTCAGGGTGCACTAATTATTTGCCTCCTCCAACTTACTCCTTACTGGTAGCCAATGCTCTGCAGATGCTGAAGAACTGCAATTAGTTTCACTGATTTTATGGTGTGTGAAGGCCTTAGGCCATGCTTTTGACCGGCAAGTATTTCTATACCAATCTCAGAATTTTTGTCTTAAATTTCTAGAACTGTGCTGCTTGGCCGGATATGTGTCCAATATGGGTACAATATGGCTTTCTCAGATCACTTTTTATTTTTATATATATATATTTTTTAAATAAATCCCCTTTTATTTATTTATTTATTTATTTATTTTGAGACAGTGTGGTGTTCTATCGCCCAGGCTGGAGTGCAGTGGCGCAATCTCGGTTCACTGCAGCCTCCGCCTCCCTGGTTCAGGTGATTCTCCTGCCTCAGCCTCCTGAGTAGCTGGGATTAGAGGTGCACACCACCACACCCAGCTAATTTTTGTATTTTAAGTAGAGGCAGCATTTCGCCATGTTAGCCAGGCTAGTCTCGAACTCCTGACCTCAGGTGATCCGCCCACCTTAGCCTCCCAAAGTGCTGGGATTACAGGTGTGAGCCACTGCGCCCGGCCTGTATCACTTTTCGATTCAATCTCTTTGAACAGTTTCTAAAAGGATCCCAGCATAGGGGCAGAGTGTTTATACTACTGACTTTGGAGATGGTTTGGTAGTAATTTTCTTGTGTGTTACCATCAGGCCTGTCACAAGTAAACACTTTTGTGTTTGTTTTATTTATTTATTTATTTATTTTTATTTTTTTATTTTTGAGACGGAGTCTCGCTGTGTCACCCAGGCTGGAGTGCAGTGGCGCGATCTCGGCTCACTGCAAGCTCCGCCTCCCGGGTTTACGCCATTCTCCTGCCTCAGCCTCCGAGTAGCTGGGACTACAGGTGCCCGCCACCACGCCCGGCTAGTTTTTTGTATTTTTAGTAGAGACGGGGTTTCACCATGTTAGCCAGGATGGTCTCGATCTGCTGACTTCGTGATCCACCCGCCTCGGCCTCCCAAAGTACTGGGATTACAGGCTTGAGCCACCGCGCCCGGCCTTGTGTTTGTTTTATTTTTTGAGACAGAGTCTTGCTCTGTCGCCCAGGCTGGAGTGTAGTAGCACTATCTCAGCTCCCTGCAACCTCCGCCTCCTGGGTTCAAGCGATTCTCCCGCCTCAGCCACCCGAATAGCTGGGACTACAGGTGCGCACCTCCGTGCCCAGCTAATTTTTGTATTTTAGAGATGGGATTTCACCATGCTGGGCAGGATGGTCTGGATCTCTTGACCTCGTGATCCACCCGCCTCAGCCCCCCAAAGTGCTGGGATTACAGGTGTGAGCCACCGTGCCCAGCCCACGAGTAGACACTTTTATATAGCCACACAGATTATTTGGAATTTTCCGGAATAAACAATTTGTTAGGATTTGAATTATGACCTTGTGTTCAGTGTGGTGTTTAAAAAACTCTGATTATTCAAATTGGTTTTGTTTTTTCTGTTACTGTTGTTTTGAGACGGAGTCTAGCTCTTGTTGCCTAGCCGGGAGTGCAGTGGCGCGATCTCGGCTCACTGCAACCTCTACCTCCTGGGTTCAGACGATTCTCCTGCCTCAGCCACCCAAGCAGCTAGAAATACAGGCATGCGCCACCTCGCCTGGCTAATTTTGTATTTTTAGTAGAGACCGGATTTCTCTATGTTGGTCAGGCTGGTCTCGAACTCGACCTCAGGTGATCCGCCTGCCTCGGCCTCCCAGAGTGCTGGGATTACAGGCGTGAGCCACCGCTCCTGGCCTATTAAATTGTAAGCAGTTATCACACTCACGTGTATGTTACACTTGTCTTATAACTTACAAGGGAAAATATTGTTATAAAATTTTCATTCAACAAAGTAATTTGTATGTATTTATGTGAGAGAAGGTTGCCAAAATTAGTAAGATATCCGGAGACGTGGCTTTTAGGTTCCATAACCTAGTAGTGGTATACTTTTTTTTTTGAGATGGAGTCTCTCTCTGTTACCCAGGCTGGAGTGCAGTGGCACAGTCTCCGCCCACTTGCAAACTTCTGTTTCTAGGCTTGAGCGATTCCGCTGCCTCAGCCTCCCGAATAGATGGGATTACAGACTCCTGCCACCATGCCTGGCTATTTTTTTGTATTTTTAGTAGTGACGGGGTTTTGACACGTTGGCCAGGCTAGTCTCAAACTCCTGACCTCAGGTGAGGTCAGGAGGTCATTCCCCTGCCTCAGCCTCCCAAAGTGCTGGGGTTACAGGTGTGAGCACCTGCCCAACTTTTTAAAAATCTATAAGATAAAATGGAATGTAATTGAAATGATCACATTTACTTGGAGTTGGACTTTTTCTCATGAGTCCAACCTAAGTAGAAAAAATGCTGGCATTTGTATAAAAAACAAGCCTTTGTGCTAGACTCTGTCCAAGGCATTTTAAATTGTATTACAACATCCACCCAGCTGACCTTAGAAGTAGACCATCTTTCCCTGAGAGGTGGCAGAGCTAGTGAGGGTCAAGGCTTAGATATAACCCTCCCCCTCTTGGCTCCAGAGCCTGTACTGTACTAGGTTTTTTGCCTGCTCAAGGCACAGATCAGTCAGTGGTAAGTGTGGCCCTGGAATCCTTATCTTCTTGCTGTGCCTCGCTTTTTAATTTAATTTAATTTAATTTAATTTAATTTAATTTAATTTTTTTTTTTTTTGAGACGGAGTCTCGCTTTGTCGCCCAGGCTGCAGTGCAGTGGCACCATCTCGGCTCACTGCAAGCTCCACCTCCCGGGTTCACGCCATTCTCCTGCCTCAGCCTCCGAGTAGCTGGGACTACAGGCGCGCACCACCACGCCCGGCTAATTTTTTGTATTTTTAGTAGAGACGGGGTTTCACTGTGTTAGCCAGGATGGTCTCAATCTCCTGACGTCGTGATCCGCCCTCCTTGGCCTCCTAAAGTGCTGGGATTACAGGCGTGAGCCACCGCGGCCGGCTATTTTATTTTTTTATTTTAAAGCTATGATGAATCCGAAATCTAGATTCAGGTGAAATACTGGAAAGGGTGGTTTTTGAGACTGCTTATGCTTTTGTGATCCCCTGGGAGTTTCCTAAACTTTTACCTTGCCCATACTTGGTCAGTTTTGCCAGTGTACGTGAGATTTAATCTATGAAAAATTTCTCTTTTCCTACTTCATTCTGTCCTGAGGTGAAAACTGTGGTATCAGCTTAAAGAGTAACATAATACGTAAAGGGCTGTCTCTCTTCCTGACTAGTTTACAATGCACTAGAATCATTTTGTAGGGTGACTGCTCTCACTCAGTTTGACCAGTTGGGACTCAAAAGATATATTTACCAAAGAGAGTTCTTTCCCCAGTATATGCCTTAAGCCTTCTTACTCATGGGGACTTTGTGTTCAAGGCACCTTAGTACTCATTCATTCTGTCTGGGGCTTTGACTCTACTGTCTTCATTTTCTTTTTGTGGAGGTAAAAAAGTAACAAGATAAAGCAAAACAATAAAACTATTGGAGTTAAAGCCATACATGAAAGTGATACGTTTGAAATACAGTAAGCCTGGGCAACATAGTAAGACCTGGTCTCTGCAAAATAAAAAAACCAGATGTGGTGGGTGCCTTTAGTCCCAACTGTTCAGTAGGCTGAGGTGTGAGGATCATTTGAACCTGAGAGGTTGAGGCTACGGTGGACCATGTTGTTGCCATTGCACTCCAGTCTGGGAGACAGAGCAAGACCCTGTCCAAAAAAAAAGAAATAGAATACAGTATGCTGAAATCAAGGTATTTATAGTTAGAGCATAATTTGGTCACATTGCACTGAATAGTTTTTGATTATTGGTTAGGCTGTTGAAAGTCCTTTAGGCCGGGCGCGGTGGCTCAAGCCTGTAATCCCAGCACTTTGGGAGGCCGAGACGGGCGGATCACGAGGTCAGGAGATCGAGACCATCCTGGCTAACACGGTGAAACCCCGTCTCTACTAAAAAATACAAAAAACTAGCCGGGCGAGGTGGCGGGCGCCTGTAGTCCCAGCTACTCGGGAGGCTGAGGCAGGAGAATGGTCTAAACCCGGGAGGCGGAGCTTGCAGTTAGCTGAGATCCGGCCACTGCACCCCAGCCTGGGCGACAGAGCAAGACTCTGTCTCAAAAAAAAAAAAAAAAAAAGTCCTTTAATACCCTTGATACATGTGGTATGGGTGAAAAGGGTCTCATGGCGATAAACACAATCAGTACTTTCTGTGTAAGAGCAATGTTTGCTTTGTGGGTAATATGCATGACCCAGCAGGAAGATGAACTAGAACGTGAGTTAGCTGGTATATCCGTGACTTATTATCTGGTGCTTCATAGTGGGGAATTAAGAAAGAAAACTACTAGGGGAAATACCATTATTGCAGTATGCGTATGTAAGCTGTTCTATAGGAAAGAGTAGAAATTCACTGGAACATTTGATATCAGTCTGATTGGAAGATGGTTTCCATGTTTGAACATCATGTCCCTGAATGTGAATTAAGGTCCGCGCGTGTGTGTGCGCTAATTTTCGTTAACAAGTATTTACAGGCATTCTCAGCATGGGAAGTGCGATGGTGGACAAGAAAGAGCCTACTCTGGAGACAGACTGTAAACAGTAAATAAAAGTGTCAGGTGATGATAATAGCGGTGAAGAAAATAAGAAAACAATGTGAAATAACTCAGGGGGTGTTACTTTAGAGTGGTCACAAAGATACTCCCTGTTCTGAAGCCTTTTCTGCCAGTAGGGCAGTTGAACTTGATCTGTGGGCTGGATGGAAATGACATTAAACAAAGTAAATAATTTGTTTTAGCCCTGAGCATCTTGAGAAGTTAATCCAAAGGATGGAAGTGGGCTGGTTGAAGTGTTCCCTCTGTTTATATCTTTATGCTCTGTGAATAGGGACCTGGCTCAAAAGAGCTTAAGGGAGATCATTAGTGGTACCTTGTAAAGGCTGAGAAAGAGGAGTGCCGGCTGCTTTTTTTTTTTAATCATCCTGATTAAAAATGTAGAGATGCATTATAATATTGGTGAGTGTTAGACAGTGTAGGGAACATTTCTCTGGTTGTGTCTATTGCCCTCCGCTCCCCTACTTTAGATCTAGACCTGTAGTTGTGTTCATGTTTCTTTGTTGGGAATCCTCTATTTGGATAGGGGGCTGGGGATGTCAAGGCAAGCAAAGAAAGCTCTAAGCAGAGGCTCTGGCAAGGGAGGGAACCATGCAGATCACACAGGCTTTGTTAACCATAGCCAGGAGGGTTCATCCTCTCAGTCTTTCCCAGCCAGCTGGCATCCAGCGTGCCTTCTCCCACCCCCTTTCCATACTCTCTGATGATAGAATTTTAGAGCTAGAAGACACCTAAGAAATTGTCTAGTCTAACCCTTTGGCTTTACAACTCAGGAAGATGCCAAGAAGCTGGTAATTTACCCAAAGTTATGCGGCTTTATACTGACAGAATCAAGGGTAGGACCTGTTCTTTGCCATCTGTGCCCCATGCTCTTACCAGCATAGTTGACGGTGGCTCTTGAGTGGAAAAAGGAAGCTCCTGGGTGTTAATGTACTCAGGAAAAAGCCTATATAGTTCCAATCTTAAGATATCAAGGGGAGACAGTACACATCAGTCTTGAAAGCAGAGACAAGATTGTACTACTGTTAATTTTCACAAAGATATGTAGTGTTGGCTTCTTAGGCCCCATTGGTTTCTCTCATCCTAATTATGCCTTGGTCCAAAATAGGTGACATAGAGAAACTTCCTTTGCCATGATCAGAATTAGTTCATTTAGAGTGAGGCCTTTTAGATGTAGGGTGAAACTCCTGATAGGTGGCTATAATGGGTTTCTAGAATTGAAAAAGAGTTAAGGCTCCAGCGGTTGTAAGTTCTTTTACCTCCAGACCTCAGTTTCAGAGAAGCCAGATTTCATTGCTGCATTTAGAAGTGCCCTAAGGATGAAGCACTACTTTGAAAGTCTGGAGAATGTTCACTGTGCTTGGCAAGAATAGGGATTCTTGAGAAGTCAAGCAGGGAAGTACTTCCCTGGGCATTTCCCTGACTTAGTGCTGTGGGAGACCAATTATGTGAGGACAGATTTTGTATCTCTTTGGCAGTGATGTGAGAGGATACTATTGCTGCAGAAAGTCCACGTGATGGAAGGCAGCAGAGCGTGTGAAGGAGGATGTGCAGCCTCATCCTGGCTCCATCACTTGCTATCAGTGACTTCGGGCATTTTGCCTGAGCTGTAGTTTCCTCATCTGTGCAATGGAGATATATCTTCTTTTGGGCTGTTGGGGGAAGGAACTAAAATAGGAAAAGTATATGGTGAAGTGGACTGCCTGCAGGTGGCACTTAGAATGGTAGCTGTCCATTAAACCATCAGTCTGTGTTGTGCTATGTACTAAGACACTGGACTAGAGCAGGGCTGGTCCCTGCCAATTCTGTTGATTTTATGTCCTCAAATATTGACCTAGTAGATAGTAGAGAAGGGCAATTAAATAGGGGTATCAAAAGTGTTCTCATAAGGGGAATAGAAGGTGCTGTACCAGGTGTGTGACCCTGACTTGAAAGATCACTAGAGGGTTCTCAGAGCAGGACCATGTATTTCCTCATCAGCCTGCTGAATTCAGTGTCTCTTCCCACCTCTGGTTGTTCATCCTCTTCCACTTGACTGTTAGTATTCTCCAGACCCTCTTTTTTCAGTGTCCTGTCTCCCTTGCTGATCTCTGGTATCCCCAGGCTTTTGTGTTTGTTTATAAGCTGATGATCCCCACATTGACATCTTCAGCTAGATGTCTTCTAGCGCCTTCAACTCCTGCTCGACACAGCGGCTTGACCATCTCACTGGTATCGTGAGCTTCTTAAGTCCAAAACTGAACACTTATTCCTCGCAAACTCTTTGTCCTACATTTGTCCCCCAGTCCATAAGTGGCTCTACCATTTACCCAGTTTCTCAAATCAGATTCCTCCTTTTCTCTCACCACCCTCTACCTCTAAATCTATCACCGAGTTACTGTCAGTGCTACTTCCGTAAGATAAATTCTTTCATCTGTATTGCCACTACTCTCTTCACCTCTTACCTGGAACATGATGACGGCCGCTTCGTTTCTGCTCCTGTCTCTATTCCACTTCACCCAGAACGGCCAAGAGTCGTGTGTCTGCTTAAAATCTTTTAATGGTTTCCTATAGCACTTAGATTCCAAACTCCTCCACATGGTTCACAAGGGCCAGAATGATCTGGCTCCCACCTGTCTCTGACCCTCCTGCTGCTTTTGCTCACAGCCCTCCAGTCACATTCACTTTTTTTTTTTTAGGCCCCGGAAGGTGGCAAGCTTTTTCCTATCTCTGGAACCTTTTGCGAGACGGAGTCTTGCTCTGTCGCCAAGGCTGCAGTGCAGTGGCCCAATCTTGGCTCACTGCAACCTCTGCCTCCCAGGTTCAAGTGATTCTCCTGCCTCAGCCTCCCGAGTAGCTGGGATTACAGGTGCCCGCTGCCAGGCCAAGCTAATTTTTGTATTTTTAGTAGAGACAGTGTTTCACCATGTTGGCCAGGCTGGTCTTGAACTCCTGACCTCGTGATCTGCCCACCACGGCCTCCCAAAGTGCTGGGATTACAGGTGTGAACCACCATCTGGAACTTTTTAATATACTGTTTCCTCTGTCCATAGCACTCTGGCAAGGCTAGCCTTTTTCTCATCCTTCAGGGTATTTGTTGAATGAATAGGAGGCAGCAAAGGGGATGTCCTCTGAGTGTATCTACAAAGGTCTAAAAAAAAAAAAAGATGTAGAATGAAATATGTTTGAAGAACTGAAAGACTGTGAGTTTGGTTGTGGCATAGGTAAGAATTATTTAAGCAAAACACGTAGGACTCAGGCAGCTGGAACTTGAATGCACTGCTGATGGGAGTATAAAATGATGCAACCACTTTGGAAAACTGGCAGTTTCTCAAAAAGTTGAACATGTATCTGCCCTGTGACCCAGCAGTTTAATTTCTAGGTATTTATCCAAGAGAAATGAAAATGTCCACAAATAAGACTTATATGAGAATATTGATAGCCAAATGATAACCAAAACTAAACAGTCTGGATGTCCATCAGTGAGACAGTGGATAACAAGTCATCATGTTCATGCAATGGAAGACCACAAACAATAAAAAGGAACAAACTACAGATGCGTGTAATAAGGATTAATCTCACAAATATTATGCTCAGTGAAAAGCCAAACAAAAACATACATAATGGGTGATCCCACTTAACAGCATTCCAGAATGAGCAGAACTTATTTGTGAACTAGATTTCAGGTTGGTCTTGCTTCTTGGGTAGAAAGGGATTGACTAGGAGAAGATGTGAGGGAACTTTTTAGAGTATGAAAATGGTTAGGTCTTGATAGGCACTCATCAAAACTGATTAAATCGTATGCTGTATGTGATTTAACTGTAAAAATCACCTGTAACCTGCAGCCAGAAACAACCCAGGAACTGTTCTTGATTCCTTTTCCCCCTCACTCTCAACATCTAATTGCCCAGCAGCCTCTGTTCACGTTATATTCAAAACATATCCTGAGTTTGGGCCAGTTGTGGTGGCTCACATCTGTAATCCTAGCACTTTGGGAGGCTAAGGCAGGTGGATTGCTTGAGCCCAGGAGTTTTAGAGAGGCCTGGTCTACGCAGTGAGAACCTGTCTCTAAAATGTTTTTAAGTTAACCAGGCATGGTGATGTTCATCTGTGGTCTCAGCTACTTGGGAGGCTGAGGTGGGAGTATTGCATCAGCCAGCTGTGATTGTGCCACACAAAAACCATATGCATATATGTGTCTTATGAATTTGTTCCCTCTCATCTCAAGAACCATACCTTCTTATCTGAACTGTATTATTAGTTTCCTGTTTTTCCTACCCCCTATTTTTACCTTCCTCCCAAACCATTTTTTCCACTTATCAGCTAAAGTGATCTCTTAAAAATTGAAATTAGATTATGTCAATTGCCTTCCTAAAATGCTCCAGTGGTTTTTCATTGCTTTCATGGTGGTCAGCAGGGTCCTATCTAACCTTTGTCTCCCTCTGAACCCGTTTGACCTGGTCTCCTTGCTCCCTAAGCTATGGGTTTGTTGGCCTTCCCTGTTTCTTGAACTCCTCAAGCTTATTTCTACCTTGGCTCCTCCCTCTGTCTGGAACACTTTGCTTCTCAAATCTTTGACTTGTTTCTGTTTGTCATTCAGGTTCAACTTAAATGTAACCTCTGAGAGGTTTTCTCTGACCCTTCCTGTCTAAAGTAGTGCCCCATTGCATCACCCTGCCTTGTTTTGTTCATAGCTTTTATTATAGTCTGAATCTATCTATTCTTTAAAACTTTTTAAAATTAATTTATTTATTTTTAAAATATAGAGACAAGGGTCTCACTTTGCCCAGGCTCGTCTTGAACTCGGCTTCAAGCGATCCTTCTGGGATTACAGGCATGAGCCTCCATGAACAGCCTGAATTTATCTTGTCCTTTTGTTTACCTCCCTCTTCCTCTCAGGATTAAGCGTGCCTCCTTCACTGCTATATAGGCAGCAGTATTTGATACACAGTGGGCCAGATGTGTTAAGTGACGTTATTGAGGACAGTGGTGTTAGGATGAGAGCTGTTGAAGGTGGACTTGGTGAGGGAGGAGGTGCCAAGGAGAGGCAAGACTTCTTTTGGGAAACTAGGTGATGGCATTGCCATTCATTGAATTAGAAAACAACTGAGGAAGCGAAGTTTGGAATAGGGTATAAAGTGATGAACTTGGTTTTGAATGTAAGTTTGAGATGCTTGTAAGGCATCACGTGTTTGAGCACAGATCTGCCATTTAGGAGAAGGAACTGGCCTAAAGATTAAGACTTGGAGGTTTGCATATGTATCATAATTCCAGCGTAGGAGTACATGAGATTGCCCTTAGTGGTAGATGAAGAAGGTGAATATGTGGAGAAGTTGTTTCTTCCTTGTTTCCTAAGTGATGGGCATATCCTGCTAGTATTAGAGACTTAGCTTGGGTCTCAGCCCCTAACAGGTTTCGTAGTTTCAGAACCCCCCAGGGAGTTATGTTATTCTTGCTAACAATGACAAGTGCTCACGGGCCCAGAACAGAAACTGAGAAAAGTGAAAAATTAAGGGAGCATGTTGGCTCTTAAATAGCAGCAGGGCTGCAACCAGATAAGCTGGAGGAAACTCCAGAGAGCATGGAACCAGGGAAGAGTTTTTCATGTCAGAGGCAGTAGACAAGTTTACTGAGAAATGTCAGTTGGGTGGAGAGGGAGGCAGGCTTCTGGGGAGTGATAACTGAAGCTAGATTATCATGTGTTGATGAGAAAGGTGAAGCGAAGACAGTAAATTGGGAGTCAGACCTTCCTAAAGTTTGGCTGTTGGAGAAAAGTAAAATACAGATGCAGGGAGAATCTGGGATTAAGAGAAGAACTCTTTTATGTGTTTTTTTTTTTTTTTAATATAAATACTTCTTATGGAGTTATGTCCTGATAAACCCATCCATCCTAAGTCAAAAGTATATTTAATACACCTAGCCTACTGAATGTCATAGCCTAGCCTAGCCTTAGATGTGCTCACAACACCTACATTAGCCTATAATTGGGCAAAATCATCTAACACAAAGCCGATTTTATAATGAAAGTGTTGAATTTATTGAATACTAAACTGAAAAAGTGAGAAGCAGAATAGTTGTGTGGGTACTCAAAGTAGGGTTCCTACTGAATGCTTGTCACTTTTGCACCATCCTGAAGTGAAAATCCTAAGTATATGAGAAACCAGAGCATGCATAAATCCTGATGAGGAGCCAGCACACAGGATGGTGTTGAAGATGCAGGAGACTGAGAGGAAGTTGAATTGAGGACTTTCCTGGGGAACTCAGAACCCAGTGTGATCCCCTGTGATTGGCGTTGGGTAGTAAGAATATCCTTCTCCCAGAAGAGAGCAGAGGTGCGAGCAGAGGTGTGTGGGTGAGAAGCAGGCTGCACACAGGGCAGGAATGTAAGGAATACTCTTTGCACACTGAAAATCCTCTGCCTAGGGAGGAGGAGGGGGTGTGGAGAGTTGGAGAATTCAAGAAAGCATGGAAGATTTTAAGAAACTTCCCTGCCAAGCAGATAGAGCTGACTAAGGAAACAATAATTGGTTTTTTTTTTTTTTTTTGAGACGGAGTCTCGCTCTGTCGCCCAGGCTGGAGTGCAGTGGCCGGATCTCAGCTCACTGCAAGCTCCGCTTCCCGGGTTCACGCCATTCTCCGGCCTCAGCCTCCCGAGTAGCTGGGACTACAGGCGCCCGCCACCTCGCCCGGCTAGTTTTTTGTATTTCTTAGTAGAGATGGGGTTTCACGGTGTTAGCCAGGATGGTCTCGATCTCCTGACCTCGTGATCCGCCCGTCTCGGCCTCCCAAAGTGCTGGGACTACAGGCTTGAGCCACCGCGCCCGGCCAGGAAACAATAATTGTAAGAAAGTAGTTAAGATGAGCTTTCTACTTCTTGGGATTTTAGAGAAACTGGTCAGACCTTTATAATTCTTTGTCTAGTTTTGGATTCCAGTGATTTGGACACAACTTTTTGTGCCTTGTGTCTGGCAGTTCCACTGTTCCCCATACACTTCTGCCAATCCCATTTATTAGACCAGTGACTTGTAAATTATTTCAGAGCCCTCACATGTTATTAAAAAATATGTATGTAGCACTAGCTGTGTAGGTAGGTGGCAGTGTAGTAAGTGTTATATCAAAACAGAATAAGATGGGAGAAAGCGGGGGGGCACTCTCATCTCTTCTGTGCTGGGCTCTCCCAAGTCTGCAGAGGCATTTTGGGGCACAGGTGGCCTGGCTGGGGTAGAAATGAGAGTCATCCTCTTCCCAACTCCAGCCAGAGCAACTCATCATCTCTCTTATCTTTTGGGTATATCAACATAAGATTTTTGCTGAAAAAAGACTTGCAGAATATTTTCAAACACCACTTCACTAGGCTATAAGGCCCTTATAGTCAGGGCTGTGTTTTGCTTGTATAGCCCCATCGTCTGCATTGTTGCCTGTCAGTGCATTGAGAATGAATGTACCATTTTGCCTCTGAGCCTCTGCTCTCTATTACGTCTCCCTCCTCCCCATCTCTAGCCATATATTACAGTTAAAATAAAATGTGTCTGTTTCATCACAAATTTGTATATTCTTAGGTGATCGCCATGCCTTATTAATCGATGTCTTTATGTCCTGTTCACATAATTCTATTAAAGTAATGTTGAATTTGGATTTGTTGTAGAAAACTTGCAAGGCTCTTCTAAGAGTAACTAAAATCAGAAAAGAATAGGGGAAAAAAATCCAGAGAAAATACAAGCAGGAAAACCATTGCAGACAGGGTCAGATGGAATATTAGCAGTTTAGGTGACAAACCCAGAGAACCACCTGCCCTGTAAGGAATGCTCGGTATTTCTCCTGGAGGGTTTTATTTTAATTTTTGAGACAGGATCTTGTGCTGTCACCTAGGCTGGAGTGTGGTGACATGATCATGGCTCGCTGCAGCCTTGAGTTCCTGAGCTCAAATGATATTCCTGCCTCAGCCTCCTATCTGGGACTGTAGGCGCATGCCACCACACCCTGCTAATTTTATTTTCTTTTGTAGAGATCCGGGTCTTGCTTTGTTGACCAAGGTCTGATTTTGAACTCCTGGCCTCAAGCAATCTTCCCCCAGGCCTCCCAAAGTGCTGGGATTACAGGCGTGAGTCACTGTGCCTGGCCCTTGGAGAATTTTAGAACAATAAAATAGAATTGTTACTCCATGGCAGAAGTACAGAGAACATGCCTGCCAGATTCCAGCCAGAAATAAATGCAACATACAGTCAGTGTAAATGAACCTGAACAGATTTACCAGTACCTGCACATTAGTAGACAGATGTAAATGAAAAGGTACACTATGCATTGAACTTAATGCTACTTTTTTGGGTTTTTTTCCTAATAGATGTGAGTTTAAATATAGCAGGAATAGGATTTTCATCTTCTCTTGTTGAAGTCTTTGTGGAAGTGGATTTAAGTTCTAGCATATTCAGTAGGAGAAATTTGAGCTGGAATGAAGGACATCACAGCCTGCATAATTTGTTAAATGTCTCTTTAAAAAAAAAAAACAAAAAACTTTGCTATGTTGGCTAGCATATGTGCTGAAAGTTGGCTTCCCCTAAAGATAAGGGACACAGGCCAAATGAAGCCTATGGGAATGAAACACATCAGAGAAAATAAAAGAAAAAAGGAAAATTTTTGTTCAGCCAAGATTGCTAAGTAGTTGCCATGCTAGGCACAAAAAAAATCAAATAAAACACTTCACTTTTCCTTAGAGTTCAGGGTCTATGGGAGAGTCCAATATGGAAAATTAATATTTATCAAACCTATGAAGGATTGATAAGGCTGTAATGGTGGTGTAGCTGGAGTGCTGGGGAGAACTAGGCAAGAAGCTGTTCCTCCTGATTAAGTATGGGAAGAATATTGGAGAAGGTTGTAGAGGAGGGGGCATTTGGGTAGACCTTGAAGGATGGACGAGAGAGAGACAAGTGGAAGAGTGGGGAAAAGCATTCCTAAGAGAGGTCTTTTGGGAACCAAGGCTCAAAAGTATGTAGCATATTATCAGTCAAACCTTGGGCTGTCAGGCTAAGGGCCTGGAGATGACAGAGAGGGGAAGGTCAGAAGGGAGCATGGGCCTAATAGTATGAGAGCAAGGTAGGAATAGCTTTGAACCTGGGGCTGGGGCACTTGAGTCTCATAAATGGAACAAAGTTTTGTGAAGAGAGGTGTGAATACATGGTTGGGGGCATTGTTCTGACTGCGGAGGGATGGTGGTGGGAAAGAGAGGGAAGGGCCGGAAATAGATGATGAATTGATCATTTTGGCCTCTTACTGTTCTGATTTTCTCATGGCCAAAGCCCTAGTCTGCATAGGAAGGATCTGTAAAATTTAGCAGTTGGCTTAAATAAAATGGATTTACAGGAAATTTTGGCATCAACCCTTTTTTTTTTTTTTTTTTTTGAGACGGAGTCTCGCTCTGCCGCCCAGGCTGGAGTGCAGTGGCTGGATCTCAGCTCACTGCAGGCTCCGCCTCCCAGGTTCACGCAATTCTCCTGCCTCAGCCTCCCCAGTAGCTGGGACTACAGGCGCCCGCCACCTCGCCCGGCTAGTTTTTTGTATTTTTTAGTAGAGACGGGGTTTCACCGTGTCAGCCAGGATGGTCTCGATCTCCTGACCTCGTGATCCGCCCGCCTCGGCCTCCCAAAGTGCTGGGATTACAGGCTTGAGCCACCGCGCCCGGCCGGCATCAACCCATTTTGATTCCAAAACAGATTGGCAAGGATATTTTATGTACCCAAACCTTTTTAATAATAAATAATGTGAATTTTTTTTTTTTTTTTTTTTTTGAGATGGAGTCTCACTCTGTTGCCAGGCTGGAGTGCAGTGGCGCAATCTCAGCTCACTGCAGTCTCTTCCTTCCGGGTTCAAGTGATTCCCCTGCCTCAGCCTCCCAAGTAGCTAGGACTACAGGCGCGTACCACCACGCCTGGCTAATTTTTTTGTATTTTTAGTAGAGACGGGGTTTCACCATGTTGGCCACGATGGTCTCGATCTCCTGACCTTGTGATCTGCCCGCCTCGGTCTCCCAGAGTGCTAGGGATTACAGGCATGAACCACCGTGCCCGGCCAACAATGTGAATATTTTTATATAAATAATAAATTCCAAGGGCTAGGACTTGTTCTAAACATTTGACAAAAAAATTAGGAGGTAATGTTATTACCTCTATTTCAAATGAGGAAACTGAATCACAGGTTGAGTGACTTGACCAAGGTCACCCAACTATTAAGTAGCAGAGCCAGGATTGAGAATTGGGAAAAACTCACCTCTAATCATGTTTTTCCTCTACTCTTTTTTTTTTTTTTTTTTTTTGAGGCGGAGTCTCACTCTGTTGCCCGGGCTAGAGTCCAGTGGCACGATCTCTGCTCACTGCAAGCTCTGCCTCCTGGATTTATGCCATTCTCCTGCCCCAACCTCCCGAGTAGCTGGGACTACACGCGCCCAGCACCATGTCCAGCTAATTTTTGTATTTTTAGTAGAGACGGGGTTTCACCGTGTTAGCCAGTATGGTCTCAATCTCCTGACCTCGTGATCTACCTGCCTTGGCCTCCTAAAGTGCTGGGATTACAGGCGTGAGCCACCGCACCTGGCCTTTTCCTTTACCTTTTTATTTATTTATTTTTTTTTTGAGACGGAGTCTCGCTCTGTCCCCCAGGCTGGAGTGCAGTGGCGCGATCTCGGCTCACTGCAAGCTCCGCCTCCCCGGTTCAAGCCATTCTTCTGCCTCAGCTTCCCGAGTAGCTGGGACCACAGGCGCCCGCCACGCCTGGCTAATTTTTGTATTTTTTAGAAGAGACGGGGTTTCACCATGTTAGCCAGGATGGTCTCGATCTCCTGACGTCGTGATCCACCCACCTCAGCCTCCCAAAGCGCTGGGATTACAGGCCTGAGCCACTGCGCCCGGCCTCCTCTACTTTCAAACCACAACAGTCATCAACACAGAAGACTTCTGTGGCCAAATGTGTGTGGGTTATTCCCTACGCACCAAGCAGCGAACACCAGCAGGGTGTCATCTAATTCAGTTCTGACACTGACTACACGGAGATAGTGTCAGATGCCACAGGTTGGGTGCTAAGTCCCCAAGACTGTGCCCCACATTCCAGAAACTAGTCCTAAGTCCAGGGCCTCCAGAACTTCTGATTGATTGGCTTAAAGTTGGGGTTCCCACAGCCCCCTCTTTGAGTTCAGTTGATTTGCTCACAGAACTCAGGGAAACACTTCGATTTACGAGTTTTTAAATAAAGGATATTGGAAAGGATACAGTTGAAGAGATGCATGAAGCAGTGTTTGGTGGAAGGGGCATGGAGCTTCCATGCCCTCCTGGCCACCACCCTCCTGGAACCTCCATGTGTTCAGCATCCAGAAGATCCCCAAACCTTGTCCTCTTGGGGGTTGTTTTTTTTTTTTTGGGGGGGGGGGTGTTTTTTGTTTGTTTTTCGAGTTTAGGAGTGGAGGCTTAATAGGCAAAAGAGGAAAGAAAGAGAAACAGCAGTGCTCTCTATAGAGAGAAGGGTCTAAAATGGAGACCAAGAGCCTCAGAATGAAAGGACAGAGTTGGAGTTCGCTCCTCTGTTCACAGTTTCAATGAATGTTGAAATTTGATATCCCAGACGAGGCCACCCGTATGAAGCAGCTACGTTGTCTGGGCTATATACCCTGGGGTTCATTGTCACGCTCCAGGAAAATTTAGGACACAGACACACATGAGGAGATTAGGAGCAGAGGTTTAATAGGCAGAAGAGAAGAGAGGCGGGGATCTTCTATAGATAGAGGAGTTTCAGAGCAGAAAGGACCTCCTCTTGAATTTTTTTTTGTTTTATTTGAGACAGAGTCTTGCTCTTGTTGTCCAGGCTGGAGTGCGGTGGCATGATCTTGGCTCACTGCAACTGCAAGCGATTCTCCTGCCTCAGCTCCCAGAGTAGCTGGGATTACAGGCGCGTGCCACCCCACCCGGCTAATTTTTGTATTTTTAGTAGAGATGGGGTTTCACTGTCTTGGCAAAGATGATCTTGATCTCCTGACCATGTGATCTGCCCGTCTTGGCCTCTCAAAGTGCTGGGACCAGCTCCTCTTGGATTTTTATGGAAGTTTCCTGATGTCAGTATTTCTTCTCCCAGGGTATAGGGTGGTGCGCCCTCTGAGGAGGGTCTTAGGAGCCACAGTCTGAAAAGTGGGGAAGGATTAGAGTCCTGCCTTAGGGCAGGTGAATGGAGGGCAGGTGAGAGATTCTGTTTCCCCAGGCCTTAACATACCCAATATTATAATAGAAGACTGTTACAAGAGCTGGACCAAACCCAGTATATATCTATGACACCACAGGCACCCTGGCTCTGGACTCTATGCCCTTAACTTGTACCCTGTGTGAATCGGTTTAATTTAAATGAATTGGAATATAACTTGCAGGATAAGTTTGTGGCCATTTGAAGAGGAAGAGTTTAGTTTTGGATTGTAGAAACAAAGAAAAAGAAAGTGGAGTGGAACTGGAAAGTGCGATCCTGGGATCTACCTGGGAGAATAGTCTGCTGTGTGAGGGCAAGGACCTGTCTGTTCCCCATCATATTCCCAGCATCTAGAACAGTGCTTGGTATGTAGCTAATGCTTAGCAAATATTTTTGAGTGACTCAATAAATGAAATAAAATTTTGCTGCCAGCTCTCAAAGGAATATACTGTGGAAGCTTCAGTTACTGATTTTTGTTTTTGTTTTTGTTTTTTTGAAAGGGAGTTTTGCTCTTGTTGCCCAGGCTGGAGAGCAATGGCACGATCTTGGCTCACTGCAACTTCCACCTCCTGGGTTCAAGCGATTTTCCTGCCTCAGCCTCCCAAGTAGCTGGGATTGTAGGCATGTACCACCACGCCCTGCTAATTTTGTATTTTTAGTAGAGACAGGGTTTCTCCATATTGGTCAAGCTGGTCTCAAACTGCTGACCTCAGGTGATCCGCCCGCCTGGCTTCCCAAAGTGCTGGGATTACAGGCATGAGCCACCATGCCCGGCCTCTTCAGTTCCTTTTTTCTCTTTGGTTCATTGTTCAGAATCCTTTCTGAATTAATGAATTTATTACTTGTTTTTACTGACTGACTTTGTTCAGCTTTTCAAGGAATGCCAGTTCACTTTTACTGTTTTCAGGATTTAAAAAAAAATCAACTTGCTTTCAAAATCAAAATATTAGATTTTAATATTCCAGCATAACTTTTTATATAAAACTTTTGTTGATGCTTTTGGTTTTTCATACGCCTATATTTAAGGTGTAAATCTTGAAAATATTACTAAGGAATTGGAATTGACATCTGATTATAGTAGTTGAGATAATATGTTTCTCATCCTTTTTAGAGAAGTTTAATAAATATTTTTCAACAGACCAAGTATTATCTCTACTTACTTTTTTTTTTTTTTTTTTTAAATATTTTGATACTGGCCTATCCTGTATATGTTGAAGAAGCTTTCTTAGTGAGTGATTCGTTAGGAAATTCTCCCCCTGGAACCCAATGACACAATGCAACTCAATTAGCGTCTCTACTAATGTAAAGTCACAACATTGATCATGTAGAAGTCATGTATCTGATTTCATTAGCAAATTAATAGGTGGTATAGGTTTCTAAGGAAGAGTAACTAATGCATTCTCTCTGCTTTAGTTTACATTAAATCATTAGGGAATAGGGAAATAGGAATTTTTTTGTTTTGCCACTTATAAATGAGTAAAGCCTGAGTTTTTTTTTTTCCAATGGCCCCCTGTCACTTGAAGGCCTTAGTTTTATAAACCAATATTTTCCTTCTCTTATTGACCTGATTCAGTTTAATTAGCCTTTTATTTACAATATATACTATATACTTCATATTTTATTTTTTGTTAAACATTTGACTCTACTAAATTAAATATTTGAAAAAATCTCACGATAACAGTATTTTTATTCTAGAGTTAAAATGGTTGTATGAAAAGTTATCTTTGTTGAAATAGTTATATATAGGGATAATTATATACGTTTAAAAATGCCAAGATTGTTACTCTAGTGTTTTTTTTTTTTTTTTTTTTTTTGAGACGGAGTCTCGCTCTGTCGCCCAAGCTGGAGTGCAGTGGCGCTATCCTGGCTCACTGCAAGCTCCGCCTCCCGGGTTCACGCCATTCTTCTGCCTCAGCCTCCTGAGTAGCTGGAACTACAGGCGCCCGCCACCGCGCCCAGCTCATTTTTTGTATTTTTAGTAGAGACGGGGTTTCACCATGGTCTCGATCTCCTGACCTTGTGATCCGCCCGCCTCGGCCTCCCAAAGTGCTGGGATTACAGGCGTGAGCCACCGCGCCCGGCCGTGTTTTTTTTTTTTTTTTAAAGCTGTTAAAGGCTGGGCACGATGGCTCATGCCTGTAATCTCAACACTTTGGGAGGCTGAGGTGGGTGGATCATGAGGTCAGGAGATTGAGACCATTCTGGCCAACAGGGTGAAACCCCATCTCTACTAAAAATACAAAAATTAGCTGGGTGTGGTGGCGCGTGCCTGTAATCCCAGCTACTTGGGAGGCTGAGGCAGGAGAATCACTTAAACCTGGGAGTCGGAGGTTGCAGTGAGTCGAGATCGTGCCGCCGCACTCCAGCCTGGCGACAGAGCTGAACTCAGTCTCAAAAGCTTTTAAAACTGTCTTGTGTGTGGATAAAGGTGACTTTTAAGACTGTTTTATAAAATATTACCCAAGTTTATGTTTGTAGATGTTAGCTTTCCCAAAGGTTTCTTGAATATTTGTTTCAGATGGGTATAGGCCGTAGTTCTGAAATAAACAGTTCTTTTTTTTCCTTTTCTTTTTTCTTTTTTTGAGACAGACTTTCGCCCTGTTGCCCAGGCTGGAGTGCAGTGGTGCGATCTCGGCTCACTGCAACCTCCGTCTCTTGGGTTCAAGCGATTCTCCTGCCTGAGCCTCCTGAGTAGCTGGGATTATAGGTGCGTGCCACCACACGTGGCTATTTTTTTTGTATTTTTAGTAGAGACAGGGTTTCGCCATGTTGGCCAGGCTGGTCTTGAACTCCTGACCTCAGGTGATCTGCCCACCTCAGCCTCCCGAAGTGCTGGGATTACAGGCATGAGCCACTGTGCCTGGCCTAAAAGACACAGTTCTTGATGCCATAATCCCAAATACTGAAATCTCAAAATACCAAAATCCAAAAAATGTAATTCTGGAAAAAATAATTAAAAAAAAATTATTTAAAAGACACTTATTTGGGCCAGGTATGGTGGCTTACACCTGTAATCCCCAGCACTTTGGGCGGCCTAGGTGGGCAGATCACTTGAGGTTAGAAGTTTGAGACCAGCCTGGCCAACATGTCAAAACCCCGTTTCTACTAAAAATACAAAAATTAGCCAGGCATGGTTGCATGTGCCTGTAGTCCCCACTACTCGGGAGGCTGAGGCACGAGAATCACTTGAACATGGGAGGCAGAGGTTGCAGTGAACTGAGATCTATGCCACTGTACTCCAGCCTGGGTGACAGAGTGAGATTCTGTCTCAAAAAAAAAAAAAAAAAAGACACTTGTTTGGCCAGGTACAGGGTCTCACACCTGTAATCTCAGTATTTTGGGAAGCAAAGGTGGGCAGATTGCTTGAGCCCAGGAGTTCAAGATCAGCCTGGGCAACATGGAGAAACCCTGTCTCTACCAAAAAAAAAAACAAAAAAAAAAAAACAAAAAAAAAAAATTAGCAAGGTAGCATGCACCTGTAGTCCAGTTACTTGTGAGACTGAGGTGGGAGGATCTCTTGGGTCTGGGAGGCAGAAGTTGAAGTGAGCTGTGATAACGTTGCCTAGGCAACAGAGCAAGACTTTGTCTTCAAGAAAACAAAAAACAGACAAAACACTTATTTACATTTTTAAGGGGGATTTATTTGAGAAACAAAAACATGACAACACTTCATAGGCCACTTAATATAGTTTGGATATGTTTCCCTGCCCAAATCTCATGTTGAATTGTAATCCCCAATATTGGAAGTGGAGGCTGGTAGAAGGTGATTGGATTATGTGGGTGGATTTTTCATGAATGGTTTAGTACCATCCCCTTGATGCTGTCCTTGAGACAGTGAGCCACTTCTGGCGAGATCTGGCTGTTTAAAAGTGTGGCACCTCACACTCTCTCTTGCTCCGTCCTCATCATGTGATATGCCTGTTCCCCCTTTGCCTTCTGCCATGATTGGAAGCTTCCTGAGGCCTTCTAGAAGCAGGTACCACTATGCCTCCTGTACAGCCTGCAGAACTGTAAGACAATTAAATCTCTTTTCTTCTAAGTATTCCTTTATAGCAATGCAGTAATGGCCTAGTACACAATGAAATAGTAACAAATGTATTTTGCAAGTTTACTGACTCAGTATACTAACAACAGTTGCATGGGTGTTACATTTTTTTAACTGTGGTCCTCTGAAATACCATGATGGACAAACTAGGTTTTTTGATGAGGTAGTAAAAACCAGGATGGGTCATCACTATATGTGCAGTAGCCTGAAGAGCAGAGATCTTGTCGAATTTTATCTTTCACAAAAGCAGATATAGAAAAAGGACATCTCGTTTACTGAGGAAGTTTCAACTTTTTTTTTTTTTTTTTTTGAGACGGAGTTTCACTCTTGTTGCCAAGGCTGGAGTATAATGGCCTGGTCTCGGCTCACTGCAACCTTTGTCTCCTGGGTTCAGGAGATTTTCCTGCCTCAGCCTTCCAAGTAGCTGGGATTACAGGTGCCCCACCACCACGCCTGGCTAATTTTTGTATTTTTAGTAGAGACAGAGTTTCACCATATTGGCCAGGCTGGTCTCAAACTCGTGACCTCAGGTGATCTGCCCACCTTGGCTTCACAGGTGCTGGGGTTACAGATGTGAGCCACCACGCCTGGCCAGTTTCAATTTTATTTGAAGAGACCGTAGTCTAGCTATGTTGCCCATGCTGGAGTGCAGTGACTATTCACAGGCATGATCATAGTGCACTTCAGCCTCAAACTCCTGGCCTCAAGTGATCCTCCTACCTCAGCCTCCCTAGTAGCCGGGACTACAGGTGCTCCGCCACACCTGGCTTCCACATTTTTATGTACACAGCCAGTGCTTACACACAAAGTCAGTGTTATGATAATGCACTTTTGTGGAGTTCAGTTTGCAAAAAAATGCATAGAATTAATTAGAACTCTCTAAGTCTCTACACAATTTATACTTCCAGTATTAGAAATGATGTGAAGATAAAATAGCATAGCGAATTGGCACTACATGTGAGGGAGCAGAAATCATACACCATTGAATAATTTGGCAGAGGAGATTTCATGTATTTTTTGTCTGCGTTTTCACTTCTGCGATCCTCAAAACACTTGCTACAGTTTTATTTGCAAAGTGGTTGTGATCCACAAATTTTATAAGTATATACTGTCTATTTGAAAGTCTGATTATTGCCTGGCCATTGCAATTTCTGCTTTTGCAGCACCAGTGATAATTAGCTTTTAAACTTTTATCTTTCGCCATTAAGTAGCTTTGTACACTTACCAGAGCCTTTTTTCGAGGAAACAGTTTCACAGATCTCTTCAATTGTGCTGTAAAGAATAAAGTAAGAAGAAATGATACTCAGCTTCCCCAACACCAAATCTGTATTAGTCAGGGGTCTCTAGGGTGACAGAATCAGTAGGATATGGGTATAGATATATAAGAGAATTTATTAGGGGAATTGGCTCATATAATTATGGTGGCTGAGAAGTCCCACGACAGATCATCTGCAGACTTGAGACCCTGGGATGCCAGTAGCATACCTCAGTGCAAATCCAAAGGCCTCAGCTAATGGTGTTCTCTCTCGGTCCAAGGTCAAAAAGCCTCAGAACCCAGGGGGCCACTGATTAAGTCCTGGAGTCCAAAGGCTGGCAAGCATGGAGTTCTGATGTCCAAGGCAGCAGAAGAAAAGTCTGTCCCAGCTCTCAGCAATTCACCTTCTTTGTACTCTCTGGGCTCCTGGCTGATTGGATGGTACCCACCAACATAGAGGGCCGTCCTTGCCTACTGAGACTTCGCACACTAATCTCCGGAAACACCCTCACAGACACACACGACACAGTGCTTTACCAGGTTTCTAGGTGTTCGGTCAAGTTGATAGCTAAAATTAAGTCCACAGATCTATCCTTGGCAACTTGGTACCCATAGGCATCTCCTTAAACCATACTTAATTTCCAAATAATGACAATAGCAAGGTCATAGTTCCACCTAGCATAGTGTAACTATTGTGTACAACCAAAACTATGCAAATCCCCTGCCCCAAAATTTGGCTTTTGGAATTTCAACATTTGGGATTTTAATCTTTTGGGGTTGTGATTTTAAACATTAGGGATTTTTAGACTTTAGTCTTTTGGGATTTTAACATTGAGGATTATGGCATTTGGGATTATGATTGGTACTGATTTCGGACAGTTTTTGCTAAATCTAGTGTTTAGATACAGCAGCAAAATAATTTCTATGTGTATTTAATCACTGATCTAGTAAATCAGTAGTTACCAAGTACCAGGCACAGTGCACTTTTTATATTCATTATTTAATTATCTCAGAATAACCCAATAAGGTCAATACTTTATCTGTAAAATGGGGATAAAGAAACAGACTGAAGAGAGATTCATTCATTTGGAAAAGGTTACTCAGCCACTGAGTGATAGAGCCAGGGCTATCATGCAGCTCTATGTGGCTTCAAAACCTGTTGCTCCATTTTAATGTAAAATGTATGCTTTGTGAAAATGTACACCATGTGGCTGCTGCTTTCTGCCCACACTGACAGGCCTTCCCTGCCCACCTGAGCCCACGCAGCCCCCACATGAGTACATGCTCTCTCCCTCTGCCCCATTCTCTCTCCTTCACAGCATTTATCTGACAGTCTTGTCTTTTTGTCTGTTTCCTTCACAAAATGTAAACACCATGGAATGGAAACTTGGCCTACTCCATCCCTGTCTGCATCCCTGTTTCCTAGAGTAGAGCCTGGCACACGGTAGGAGCCAACGTATTTGTTGTAAAAACTGTGAACCAGAAGGTTATATCAGTCCACAATATTCACTTTTTAAATCACTTCTTTAGAACAGACTATTAATTTGTCCTTTCTAGTCAGCGATTTTAAGTGAGGGAATTGAAGAGAGGTGTCTTGAAGAGATGTGGAGGGAACCAGTCAAGTAGGAGACAGGTCAAGGCTTGTGGAAGTAGAGATTGGCAGTGGTTTGAATGAGCATAGTGCTGGACCTGCCTGAGCTCTTGTAGCTTCGTGAATAGTAACCCTTCTTCCCCAGTCCCTGGTCTAGTGTCTTCCCAACTACTGCCAGAAAGTCTTCTGAAAGGTAGCTCTTGTCATATCCTTTTCATTGTGTACTGAATTAAATTTAGACACCTTACCTTGGTCTTCAGGGTTCCACGGTAGGACCCTGCCCTGCCTCTTCAGCTCCATCTCCTGGTTTCCCCACTTGTATTCTCTGCTGCAGCTTGGTGTCCCAGAGGTGCCTCTGTTTCCAGGTCTGGGTCTGTGTCCTCTTTTCTGTTCTCCATCTTTTTTTTTTTTTTTTTGAGATGGAGTCTCGCTCTGTTGCCCAGGCTGGCGTGCAGTGGCACAATCTCCACTCGGCTCACTGCAAGCTCTGCCTCCCGGGTTCATGCCATTCTCCTGTCTCAGCCTCCCGAGTAGCTGGGGTTACAGGCACCCGCCACCACACCAAGCAAATTCTTGTATTTTTAGTAGAGATGGGGTTTCACCATGTTGGCCAGGCTTGTCTCTAACTCCTGACCTCAGGTGATCCACCCACCTTGGCCTCCCAAAGTGCTGGGATCACAGGCATGAGATTGTTCTCCATCTTTTGAGACAATTATATTTCAAGGCCTTTCTCAAATTTTTTTTCCTCCATGAAATCTAACATTCCCTTAACTGGATGTTTCCTTCATGACGTTTGTAATTGTCTGGTGCACCTTTAATCTTTGCTTTTTATTATCCCTTTCTTTTTTTTCCCCCCCCAAGATGGAGTCTTGCTCTGTTCCCCAGGCTGGAGTGCAGTAGTGCAGTCTTGGCTCACTGCAACCCCTGCCTCCTGGGTTCAGGTGATTCTCTTGCATCAGCCTCCAGAGTAGCTGGTATTACAGGCACCTGCCACCACGCCGTGCTAATTTTTGTGTTTTTAGTAGAGACGGGATTTCACCGTGTTGGCCAGGCTAATCTCAAACTCCTGACCTTGTGATCCGCCCACCTCGGCCTCCCAAAATGCTGGGATTACAGGCATGAGCCACTGTGCCCGGCCTATTATACCTTTCTAAACGTGTTCTTGCCCTCCTCCCGCAGTCCTCCCTGAGGGCAAGATTATGGTATTGTCCGCTGCCATATCCTTTACAGTCCATTGAACACACGAACAAACAATCATTTTAGAGGTAGAGAAAAACAATGTAGAAAAAAAGACAAACAAGTGGTATTTCGTTTTGGCGTAGGGAAGACTTGTCCTTTGCCGAGGATTAGTTTTGGTGGTTAGGAACCTTTTTGAAGCCATGAAAAACAATGTAGGTAAAGAATTAAGTATATTGAGGCCAGGCCTGGTGACTCATGCCTGTAATCCCAGCACTTTGGGAGGCCGAGGCGGGTGAGTCACTTGAAGTAAAAGAGTTCAAGACCAGCCTGGTCAACATGGCGAAACCGCATCTCTACTAAAAATATGAAAGTTAGCTGGGCGTGGTAACATGTGCCTGTAATGCCAGCTACACGGAGGCTGAGGTAAGAGAATCGCTTGAACCTGGGAGGTGGAGGTTGCAGTGAGCCAAGATCATGCCAGTGCCCATCAGCCTGGGTGACAGAGTGAGACTCCATCTCAAAAACAAAACAAAACAAAACAAACAAAAAAACGAAAAAGAATTAAGCATATTGGGTCTAGTATTTTAGAGTAGAAGAAAAGAAACCAAATGGGGAAACAACTGAGAAGCACCATTTTTCAGAGTTTGGGGATGAGTCCTAGTACTTGTCCTCAGCGTGTTCAGCAGTGTTGTATGGGAAACAGACAAACTAGATCATTGATAATACATTGTAAGAATTTGACCATAGAGCTGGCTGTGGGGGCTCATGCCTGTAATTCCATCTATTCAGAAGGCTGAGGTGGGAGGATTGCTTGAGGCGAGGAGTTGGAGACCAGCCTGGGCAACGTAGTGAGACCTCCTCTCCAAAAAGTACATAAATAACATTTGAAAATAAAATTGGCCATAGAGAGGGAAAGGCTCTAGAAAACATTGGTTAATTCTAGTAAAGCTTAGTGAGAGCTAGCGATCTTGGCAAAATCGAGGTCCTGAGCAGGTGGGCAGAAAGGTTGGCATCACACTGGAGGAACCTGTCTTAGGGTGAATACATGAATTGTCTTGAGGCCCTTCAAAGGGCATAGCAGAAGGTATCACAAGAATATTTTAGGAAGATGATGGTGAAAGGTTAGTTTTTAGTACTTGCACGCAGTTCTTAAGGGAGAAGTAGGTCAGTGTTCAAAGAAACAATATTTAGTTTAGTGTTAGAAACCTCCCAGATAGCTTGCTCCCTTCTCCCAGTCCTTTGCAACCACCAGTCTGTTCTTCCACGTTTCATGTTTTTGCAGGGCCGAGATGCATAGCCATGGGAATGAGGTGTAAAGGAGGCTGGACACAGTGGTTCACGCCTACAGTGGGAGGCTAGGTGGGAGGATCACTTGAACCCAGGTGTTGGAGACCAGCGTGGGCAGCATAGTGAGACCTTGTCTCTACAAAATTAAAAAATAGCCGGTCATAGTGGTGCATGCCTGTAGTCCCAGCTACAAAGAGGAAGAAGAGGAAAGGGGAAGACTATGTAATGAATTACTCACTCTTGCATGTCCTAGGTTCTTCTCAGTTATACCTTTTTAGATATTTTTTTTTCTTTTCTGAGACAGTATCTGGCTCTGTTGCCCAGGCTGAAGTGCAGTGGTCTGATCACGTCTCACTGCAATCTCCGCCTCCCAGGCTGAAGCGAATCTTGTGCCTCATCCACCCCAGTAGCTGGGATTACAGGTGCGCACCACCATGCCCAGTTAATTTTGGTACTTTTTTGTAGAGATGGGGTTTTGCCATGTTGCCCACGCTGGTCTTGAACTCCTGAACTCAAGTGATCCTCCTGCCTCAGCCTCCCAAAGTGTTGGGATTACAGGTGTGAGCCACTGCGCCCAGCCAGATTTTTTTAATTGATATGAAATTCACGTGACAAAATTAATCATTTTTAAGGGAACACTTGAGTGGCATTTACTACATTCACAATGTGTGCACCCATGACAACCTGTATCTAGTCCCAAAATAAACTTGGTACCCATTAAGCAGTTACTCCCCTTGCTCCCTTCTCCCAGTCCTTTGCAACTACCAATCTGCTTTCTGTCTTTAGATTTACTTACTTTGGATATTTCATTAGATGGAATCGTACAATATATGACTTTTCATGTCTGGCTTCTTTCACTTAGTACATAGTGTTTTGAGATTTATCTACATTGTATTGTGTATGAGTACTTCATTCCTCTTCATGGCTGGATACTCAGTTTTATGTATACACCACCATGTGTTCATCCGTTCATCTGTTGATGGACATTTCAGTTGTTTCCATCTTTTGGCTATTTTTAATAGTGCTGCTATGAACATGTGTGTATATCTATTTGTTTGGATACCTGTTTTCACTTACTTTGAGTATCTACCTAGGAGTGGAATTGCTGGATCATGGTAATTCTGTATTCAACTTTTTGAAGAACCACCAGACTTTTTCACAGTGGCTGAATATTTTATATTCCCACGCGTGGCCCAGGCTGGAGTGCAGTGGCGTGATCGTGGATCACTACAGGCTTCACTCACTGAGCTCCAGCGTTTCTCGTGCCTCAGCCTCCCGAATAGCTGGGATTACAGGTGTGTACCACCATGCCTGGCTAATTTTTGTATTTTTAGGAACAAGGTTTCACCATGTTGGCCAGGCTGGTCTGGTAACTCCTGGCTTCAAGTGATCCACTGTGCCTGGCCCCACAGCAATATGTGAGGGTTCCAATCTCTCCATATCATCACCAACACTTGTAATTTTTTGTTTTCCTTCCTATAGCAATCCTACTGGGTATGAAGTGCTGTCTCATTGTGGTTTGTTTTTCCTGATACATGAACTTTTTAAGAAAAATGTTAGTAGACTTTATTTCTTAGAGCAGTTTTAGGTTTACAGAAAAAATGAGCAATAAGAGAGTTCCTGTTTACCCTCCCTCAATCCGGCCATAGTTTCCACTATTACTAATGTATCATATTAGTGTGGTGCATTTGCTACACTTGATATACAATATTGATACTTCAAGTTCAGTTCATATTTGACCTTTTTTGTTTGTTTTTGAGACAGCGTCTTGTTCTGTCGCCCAGGCTGGAGTGCAGTAGTATGATCTTAGCTCACTGCAACCTCCCATCTCCAGGGTTCAAGCGATTCTCCTGGTTCACCCTTCTGAGTAGCTGGGATTACAGGCATCCACCGCCATGCCCGGCTAATTTTTGTATTTTTAGTAGAGATGGGGTTTCATCATGTTGGCCAGGTTGGTTTCGAACTCCTGACCTCAGGTGATCCATCCATCTCAGCCTCCCAAAGTGCTGGCATTACAGGCGTGAGTCACCATGACTGACCTTTTTTTTTTTTTTTTTTTTTTTTTTTGAAAGAGACAGCATGTTGCTCTGTCAGCCAGTGCAGTAGTGCAATCATAGCTCACAGTAACCTTGAGCTCCTGGGCTCAGGTGAGATTACAGGTGCTAGCCACAGCGACTGACTAGAGTTCGTTCTTCATTGTATGTTCTGTAGGTTTTGACAAATGTATAATGTCTTGCATCTGCTAATACAGTGTTATACAGAATAGTTTCATTATCCCAGGAGTCACCTGTGCTCTCCCCGTATTCATCCTTCCTGCTCTTCCCTTGGATCCTTGGTAATCATTGATCTTCCTACGGACTTCACAGTTTTGCATTTTCCAGAATATTATAAAGTCACGTAGCTGCTTCAGATTCATGTCTTTCACTTAACAATAATCATTTAAGGTTCCTCCATGTCTTTTTTTTTCTTTCTTTTTTTTTTTTTGAGATAGAGTCTTGCTCTGTCATCCAGTCTGAAGTGCAGTGGTACAATCGCCACTCACTGCAACCTCCGCCTCCTGGGTTCAAGTGATTCTCCTGCCTCAGTTGCCCACGTAGCTGGGATTACAGGCACCCACCACCACTCTTGGCCAAGTTTTGTATTTTTAGTAGAGATGGAGTTTCACCATGTTGGCCAGGCTGGTCTTGAACTCCTTACCTCAGATGATCCGCCTACCTTGGCCTCCCAAAGTGCTGGGATTATAGGCGTGAGCCACCTTCCCTGGCTGGGTAGGGAAATCTTTACAGTTGAAAATACCTCTCCTAAATCCTTGACTTTGAGTTCCTCACACACTGAGAGTGTTATAAGTTTGTCTATAATAGTATACCCTGTGATAACCCCTAGTAGGACCACAGTAGATATTTAACTGTGGGTACTGAGAGAACAGGTTCATGTTATTTTTGGAAGACCTTCTAGGTAATAGAGACCATCTGTTTTGTATTCACTAAGATTCTTGAATCTTTGGTGGTATCTCTTATTTGTTCTGGAAAATTCCCAGTAATTCTCCTCACTTACTGCCTTGCCTTCATTCCCTTCTCATTCTAAGAGTCCAACCATACAGGGATATGTTCAACCTTTTAGTCACCCTTTCTTTTGTGATTTCTTTTTCTTCTTCTTCTTCTTTTTTTTTTTTTTTGAGACAGATTCTCACTCTGTCATCCAGGCTGGAGCGCAGTGGTGAGATCTCGGCTCACTGCAACTGCCGCCTCCCAGGTTCAAGCGATTCTCCTGCCTCAGCCTCCCAAGTAACTGGAACTACAGGCATGCATCACCACACCTGGCTAATTTTTTGCGTTTTAAGTAGACACAGGGTTTCACCGTGTTAGCCAAGATGGTCTCGATCTCCTGACCTCCTGATCTGCCTGCCTAAATCCTAAAGTGCTGGGATTAAATGGCATCCATTACAAGTGTTTTTTTCTTTTCTATTTTTCATTCCGTGTAGATTACTTTGACCTGTCTTCAATTAATCCTCTCTTTGACCAATCTGCTTTTTTTTTTTTGAGACAAGAGTCTCACTCTTTCCCCCAGGCTGGAGTGCAGTGCAGTGGCATGATCTTGGCTCTCACTGCACCCTCCACCTCCTTGGTTCAAGCAGTTCTTGTGCCTTAGCCTCTCAAGTAGCTGGGACCATAGGTGTGTGCTACCACACCTGGCCAATTTTTGTACTTTTAGTAGAGATGATGACCGTGATGACCAGGCTGGTCTTGAACTCCTGGCCTCAAGTGAGCCACCTGCCTCAACCTTCCAAAGTGCTAGAATTACAAGTATGAGCCACCACGCCCAGCCGATTAGTCTGCTTTTAATTTAATAACTCAATGGATAGTTCTTACCAATATCTTACTGTATTTTTCTGTTGTGATTCTTTTTAAATCTGCTACATTGTTTTTTATGAATTCCTGTTGCCTGCTAAATTTTTCAAACTTCACTTTTATTTCCTGGAACATACTAAATATAGTTCTTTTATAGTCGCCTGCTATCTCCAGTTTTGGAGTTCCTTTGGATCAAAACTGCCTCTCGTGGTTCTTACTCATGGTACTTTGTTCATATGTTTGTGTGCTAGATATGGTATTTGAAAAATTGTTTATAGAAATAATTAGAGGCTTTGAGTGTGATGTCTTTTTCCAGGTGACTGACCGCACTAGCCAATAAGGATCATTTTAATACAAGTTGAAGCCCAGGCGCGGTGGCTAACACCTGTAATCCCAGAGCACTTTGGGAGATAGAGGCAGGCAGAACACCTGAGGTCAGGAGTTCGAGACCACCCTGGCCGACATGGTGAAACCCCCTCCTTACTAAAAATACAAAAATTAGCCAGGCGTGATGGTGGGTGCCTGTAATCCCAGCTACTTTGGAGGCTGAGGCAGGAGAATTGTACAAACCCGGGAGGCGGAGGTCGCAGTGAACTGAGATGGCGCCACTGCACTCCAGCCTGGGGGACAGAGCAAGACTCCATCTCAGGAAAAAAAAAAAAAAAAAAAGAGTTGAAGATTTGAGTTTTTTCTGGACTATCCAGATGGTTTGAAACTGAGTCCATGGGAGGACTGATTTACTTCTATTTCAATCTTACTCCTAGGATACAGCCCTTTGGGGCTTCAGTTCACAGGTTCGCTGGGGGCGAGGAGCACGTTACTGAGTTACGAGTTATGAGTTACCTCCTATGCAAGGCCTTGGAGTGAGCCAGACACTTTCTGGGCCTCCACTGGCAAATCAACAGATGCCCCAGGTCTTGCCTCTTTCTTTGGATTTCCATCCTTTTCAGGATATTAATTTGGTAATACCTCACTATCTTGTTAGATTTTTGTTACTTTTAGAAATATGTATATATTATATCCAGTTTTTTGTCCAATTATTTAGTCCATATTACTGCAAACAAAACAAGATCTTATTTTCATGGACTCATGTTATTCTAACATTAACCTTGAAACAAGTGACCGAACAGTGAGAGATACTATACTGTATTATTGTTTATGTCTCTGTGTGACACTGTTAAGATGCCTGAATTGTTCAGGTAAACCATGTGGTGTTGGTTGATGGGTGCTTTACGATTCACTATCTAGAGTGTGGTCTCTGCAGCCAGTCCCCTGATTTTTGAATCCCAGGTCTGCCACTTGTTTGCAATGTGACCTCAAGCAAATAACTATTCTGCCTGTCTTTTTTTGTCTAGAAAATGGAAAATAATAATTGTACCTACCTCGTGGGTGGTTGTGCCAGTTAAATTAGTTCATAACTAAAGCTTTTAGAACATTGCCAGACTTAAGTAATCATTAGATAAATTTTAGCTATTGTTATTACCACCTAGAAGCTTTGGAAATACAGGGATACCTCATTTTATTGTGTTCTACTTTATTATACTTTACAGATATTTTGGGATTTTTTTCGTTTTATAAATTGAAGATTTATGGCAACCGTGCCTTGATCAAGTCTAATTCTGTTGGTGCCAATTTTTCAACAGCATGTGCTCGCTTTGTCTTTATGTCACATTTTGGTAATTCTCCCAATATTTTAAACATTTTATTTTATTTTAATTTTAATTTAATTTAATTTTATTTTATTTTATTTATTTTTGAGTCGGAGTCTCACTCTGTCTCCCAGGCTGGAGTGCAGTGGCGCCACATCTCAGCTCACTATAACGTCCGCCTTCTGGGTTCCAGCGATTCTCCTCCTCGGCCTCTCTGAGTAGCTGGGATTACAGGCGTGCGCCACCATGCCCGGCTCATCTTTTGTTTTTTTAGTAGAGGTGGAATTTCACCATGTTGGCCAGACTGGTCTGGAACTCCTGACCTGAAGTGATCTGCCTGTCTCGGCCTCCCAAAGTGCTGGGATTACAGGCGTGAGCCACCACACCTGGCCCGAATATTAAATTTTTTTTTTTTTCCTGAGATAAATTTTCGCTCTTGTTCCCCAGGCTGGAGTGCAATGGCGTGATTTTGGCTCACTGCAATCTCCGCCTCCTGGTTCAAGTGATTCTCCTGCCTCAGCCTCCTGAGTAGCTGGGATTACAGGCATGTACCACCACGCCCTGCTAATTTTGTATTTTTAGTAGAGACGGGGTTTCTCTGTATTGGCCAGGCTGGTCTCGAACTCCTGACCTCAGGCAATCCACCCGCCTTGGCCTCCCAAAGTGCTGGGATTACAGGCGTGAGTCACCGCGCCCAGCCTTAAACTTTTAAAATTGTTATTATCTGTCACGAAGATCTATAATCAGTGATCATTGATGTTACTTTTGTAATTGTTTTGAAGCACCACAAAGCACTCCCATATAAGACGGTGAACTTAATCTGTACATGTTGTGTATAGATGTGTGTTCAGACTGCTGCCAACCGGGTGTTCCCCCATCTCATCATCTCCTCGGATCTCTCTCTTCCTTTGAACACAACGGTATTGAAGTTAGGTCAGTTAATAACCTGACGGTGGTCATTAAGTGTTCAAGTGAAAGGAAGAATTGCACATCTCTCACTTTAAATCAGAAGCTATAAATGATTGCTTAGTGAGGAAGGCATGTCAGAAGCCAAGAGAGGCTGAATACTAGGCCTCTTGCACCAAACACATAGCCAAGTTGTGAATGCAAGGAAAGGTTCTTGAAGAAAATTGAAAATATGACTCCAGTGAACACATGAATGAGAAGAAAATGAAACAACTTATTGCTGATATGGATAAAGTTTTAGTGACCCAGATGGAAAATCCAACTAGCCACAATATTCCCTTAAGCCAGAGCCTAATCCCAGAGCAAGACTTTAACTCTTTTTCACTTCTGTGAAGGCTGAAAGAGGTAAGAAGCTGCAGAAGGAAAGTTTGAAGCCAGCACAGATTGGTTCCTGAAGTTCTTGATGCCCTCTCTATAACATTAAAATGCAAGTCGAAGCAGCAAGTGCTAATGTACAAGCTGCAGCAAGTTATATAGAAGATGTAGCCAAGATCACTGATGAAGGTGGCTATATTGAACAGATATTCTTATGTCAGCCTTATGTCAGAAGATGATGCCATCTAGGACTTCCATAGTTAGGAGAAGTCAATGCCTGGTTTCAAAAGACAGGCTGACTCTTGATTAGAAGCTGGTATAGCTGGTGAATTTAGGTTGATGCCGGTGCTCATTTACCATTCCAGTAATTCTAGGGCCCATAAATTTATATTAAATCTACTCTGCCTGTGCTCTGTCAGTGGATCAACAAAACCTAGATGACAGCGCATCTGTTTACAGCATGGTGTAATGAATATTTTAAGGCCATTGTTGAGACCTACTACTCAGAAAAGATTTCTTTCAAAATGTTACTTCTTGACAGTGCACCTGGTCACCTAAGAACTCTGATGGAAATGTACAAGGAGATTAATTTTGTTTGCATGCTTGCTAACACAACATCTATTCTGCAGCCCCTGGATCAAGGAGTCATTTTGACTTTCAAGTCTTATTATTTAAGAAATATGTTTCATAAGGCTGTGGCTGCTCTACATAATAATTCCTTTAGGGGTTCTGGGCAGAATGAATTGAAAACCTTTTGGAAAGGATTTACCATTCTAAATGCCATTAAGAACATTAAGAACATGGGAGGAGGTCAGTACATGAACTGGAAGTTTGGAAGATGATTCCAGCCCTCACGAATAACTTTGAGGGGTTCAGGACTTTAGTGGAGGCAGGAACTGGAGATGTGGTAGAAATAGCAAGAGAACTCGAATTAAGAGTGGAGCCTGAAGATGTGACTGGATTGCTGTAACCTCATGATAAAACTTGAACAGATGAGGAGTTGCTTCTTATGGATGACCAAAGTGATTTATTGAGATGGAATCTACTCCTGGTGAAGATGCTGTGAACATTGTTGAAATGCCAATGAAGGATTTAGAATGTTACATAAACGTAGTTGATAAAGCAGTGGCAGGGTTGAAGAGAACTGACTGCAATTTTGAAAGAAGTTCTACTGTGGGTAAAATGCTATCAAACAGTTTGGCATGCTATAGAGAAGAATCTTTTCTGAAAGGAAGAGCCAGTCCATACATCAGACTTCATTGTTGTGTTATTTGAAGAAATTGCCACAGCCACCTCAGCCTTCAGCAACCACCACCCTAATTAGTCAGCAGCCATCAACATAGAGGCAAGACCCTCTATCAGCAAAAAGATTAGGATTCCCTGAAGGCTGAGATGATTGTTAGCATTTTTTAACAATAAAGTATTTTTTAAATTAAGGTATGTACATTGTCTTTTAGATATAATGCCATTTCACAGTAGACTAAAGTATAGTGTAAACATATAAAAGTTAATATGTGCTGGAAAACCAGAAAATTTGTGTGACTAGCTTCATTGCCATGGTCTAGAACCAAACCCACAATACCTGCAATGTTATGCTTGTGGCTGATTTTTCATAGAATGTTTGTGTCTCTTTGACTGTTTTGTTTTCAAAATTTAGGATTGCAGGTGACTTTCCATTGGCTTATTTCAGAATGACTGGGGTTAGGGTTGCTAATTTCATGCCAGAGGTCAGGGAAGGAGGGAGAAAACTTGCACTTTAGAGGTCGTCTGCTTCCAAGTAGAGCTCCAACTGTCAGGCCACTGTCCCTCTGTGGGGAGGGTGGGGATTGGTCTTGTGGCTTGTAGTTCTTGCCATATAGAGTAAGAATGCGCTCCGTCAGCATTCTTCGTTGTGAATTAGAGGATTGATGAGGATTTAACCCTGCTGTGATTTCTATGAATGGACTGTAGATTCCAGGGTGTGGGATCTTTCCTAATTAGAGAATGACAAAAATTACCTGTCACAGAGTGCTGTTACACCAATCAGTAGTTATTTATTGTGTTTTTTAGGGTTTATTTTGTTTGTTTGATAGCTAACCTCTTTTTCCATTTTTTTCCTTATTGTCTTTTACTTGTTTTTTTTTTTTGTTTTTTTTTTTTTTTGAGGTGGAATCTCACTGTTGCCCAGGCTGGAGTGTGCAGTGTTGAAATCTCGGCTCACTGCAAGCTCTGCCTCCTAGGTACAAGCAAGTGATTCTTGGATTACAGGTGACTGCCACCATGCCTAGCTAATTTTTGTATTTTTAGTAGAGGCAGGGTTTCACCATGTTGGCCAGGATGGTCTTGAACTCCTGACCTCAAGTGATCTGCCCACCTCAGCCTGGGCTTACAAAATGCTGGGATTACAGGCGTGAGCCACCGTGTCTGGTGTCTTTTACCTATTTTATGATTGGTTCAAGTTTTTACCTGAGAGAGGGAATGAGGGTGGTAATATTAACAGTGATAATTTTAATTTACATGGTACTTAACTGTTTGCAGACTTATTGTGAGATATTTCTGTACGGTGGCAAGGTAGGTTAACTCCATTTTTGCAGATGAAGAATGTGAGACATATGGGTTAAATAACTTGCCCAAGTCACAGAACAAGTGGCAAAACTAGGAAGTATTTAGATTTCCTAATTCTGAATGTAGTACTTTTTCCAACAGGTGACCCAGGAGAATCAATAGAAAATAAATTTAATAGTGGAAGCAATTGTAGATTGCTAAAATAAAATTGTATTTTTTGTTCACTTTGCTTACTAAAATAAAATCCTATTTCTGGATGATTTTCTAAACATGTTTTTCTTGGTCTCTTTCTTCAAGTCATTTAGTTTGTCTCTAGGTACGACAGTACTACTCAATGTTCTTTCTGTCTCTTCAGGAGAGAGATGGTGTGCACCAGTTGATACCCAATGTTCCCTTGTTCTTCTCCCTGGTGTGCACCCTGGTGTTCTTCTCCCTGGTATGCTCCCTGGTGTGTACCACTTGATACCCAGTGTTCCCTTGTTCTTCTCCCTGATATTACATCAGAGAAGTCCCCAATTGAGAAAGGAGGAGGAAGGTTTAATGGTTACTCAAATCTCTTGGAAAAGATGGCAAACTGCTGTCAGGAGTGGTTTTCTTTTGTCTCGGTGTCTGTTATATTTATACATGACACCCTCCTTATTATAGTTATGGCTTGTACCCTAAAATAAGGTCTAGAGCTACAGACATTTACAAAGTTCTTTTTTTTTTTTTTTTTTTTCCTGAGACAGAGTCTCACTCTGTTGGCCAGGCTGGAGTGCAGTGGCACGATCTCAACTCACTGCAACCTCTGTCTCCCGGACTCGAGCAATTCTTCTGCCTCAAGCCTCCCAAGTAGCTGGGATTACAGGCATGAGCCACCACACCTGGCTAATTTTTGTATTCTTAGTAGAGATGGGGTTTCACCGTGTTGGTCAGGCTGATCTTGAACTCCTGACCTTGTAATCCGCCCGCCTCAGCCTCCCAAAGTGCTGGGATTACAGGCGTGAGCCACTGTGCCTGGTCTTTCTTTTGTTTTTGTTTTTGTTTTTGAGATGGAGTCTTGCTCTGTCATCCAGGCTGGAGTGCAGTGGCGCGATCTTGGCTCACTGCAACCTCTACCTCCCGGGTTCCAGCAATTCTCCTGCCAAGTATCTGGGGCGACAGGCATGCGCCACTATGCTTGGCTAATTCTTGTATTTTTTAGTAGAGATGGAGTTTCACCTTATTGGCCAGGCTGGTCTTGAACTCCTGACCTCGTGATCCGCCTGCCCTGGCCTACAAAAGTTCTGGGATTACAGGCGTGAGCCACCGCACCCGGCACAAAGTTCTTATGTTACTGAAATGATCTTTTTGTTTCTTTAAGGTTTTCTGACCCTGAATTAATTTGCTAATTCTTAATGCTCTTCTTGAATAATTAAAGGTAATAACTATTTCATCTTAGTTTGGAGTTAGCATTTTGATGTTTGTAATATATTTGAAATAATCCTGCAAAGTATTTATTCGTTTGGACTGTTAAGTGAGAAGCTCAGTCTTCAGAAGGACTTTAGCTTATTGACATTTAAAAAAAGCAAGAACTAGCACATCATTTCTTGGTATTTTGGAATTGTGATGAGTTTGAGGCAACCGTGGAAGTGTAGAGTGTGTTGACTCACCTCTGCTCCTCCTAACTCCTATGTTCATTTCACAGGAGTTAATCGTCCAGACAATATTCCTCCCATGCCTGCATCCCCAGCCATATGGAGAGGACCCCATAAACTGTAAAAAGGTCCATTGGCTTTTATCTGTAGGGGACTAAACCCATAGAACTCGGTTCTGCTTTTTGCTTCATTTGACAGGTTGACCTATGGTGTTGGTATCTCCAGTAAAATCAAGTCTAAATGCTTTGGTTGACTGCATTTCTCATTGTTTTGCTCAGGAAGGCCAAGGACCCGTTGAAATCTGTGTGTCCCCTCCTTTATTTCCTTTCTAAGGTTGTTAGCCAGCACTTTTGTTTTACAGTGTGTTTTTGTTTGGACTCAACTTCTGCTCATAAATTCAGATGTGGTCAGTTGTTAAGAGCATTTTGAATTTAAATGTGTCTGTTTCACTGGTTTTGTGTCTCCATGTTTATGTATATGGAAAGTAACTTTGCATGTTTTTGCATTTCGTTTGTACTAAACTTACGTGCTTTCTTTCAAGGGTCAGAGGCATTGAAAGTAATTTAAAAAACTCTAAAGAAACCTTTTTATTCTCATTGCTTACATTTTTAATAACAAGTTAGGTAGTTTTTATTCTTCAGAAGTGGGATTTATGTAAAGCCACTTTTTGGAAGAGGTGAAAATTAACCTGTCTTTCCTTATGCTTCAGTGAGAGGTGAGGTTCAGAGCAGAGAATGAAGGAAGGGATTATGGAAACCCTTTCTTGATATTCATTTTCTTCACAGATTAAAATTTTTGGTCTTCATCTGTTACCTTTATATTTGTCGGAAAGAGAATTTATATTGTCAGCTTAATTCACCCAGTGTTTGAATGCTTGCTCTGTACGTGGCAGTAGGAGAACTAAGGTCCCACGCTGTGGAGGAAATAGAAGGGTAGATAACTCTGGTAATGCTTATCGTGGTTTGTGTTCTAGGAAGGTGTTAAGGGAAAAGTGGGATTTGCACTGGACTTGACAGGTGAGTGGTATGTCAGCAAAGCTGGTATTATTCAGGCAGAAGGACCAGGCTGAACAAAAGAAAAGATGCAAAAGGTGCCTGCTGGGTGTTCTGGGAATACACAACATCGCTAAGAACGGTAGAAATTAGGGCACATTCCTTATTAGTCCCAACCTGTCTTCTTCACTGACTGGCTGTATAACCTTATGAGAGTTACTTAAACTCTCTGAGCCTTTGTTTCCTCATCTGTGTAATGACTAGTTACTACATCATAGAGTTAAGATTAAATGAGACTATAATATATTGCATTGCAACTGGGTGCAGTGGCTCACACCTGTAACCCTAGCACTTTGGGAGGCCGAGGCAGATGGATCACTTGAGGTCAGGAATTCGAGACCAGTCTGGCCAACGTGGTGAAACCTCGTCTCTACTAAAAATACAAAAATTAGCCGGGTGTTGTGGCAAACGCCTGTAATCCTAGCTGCTCGGGAGACTGAGGCAGGAGAATCGCTTGAACCCCGGAGGCAGGGGTTGCGGTGAGCCGAGATTGCACCACTGCGCTCCGACCTGGACAACAGAGGGAGACTGTTTCAAAACAAAAAAAATACTGCTTTGCACATAATTTAAACACTCAATAAAAGTAGTTGCAGTTATTAAGTTTTCTTTTTTATTTCTTGTTTTAAAATTAACGTGTTGGTCAAACTGTTTCTAAAAGGTGACTATGACCTGTAATCCCACCCCCAAAACATCTGTTGTCAGCAGTTCAATGAATATCAGTCGTCTTTTTAATTTTCATCTCTACGCACCTTTGGTGGTGCTGGTGGTAGGTTGTTTTTTGTTTTGTTGTGGTGCAATCATGCCTCAGTTAACAGAATATATCTAAGAAGTACATCACTGAGTGATTTTTGTCATTGGTCTAACATCTTAGGATGTACTTACACGCATCTAGCCTGGGTGTAGCCAACTGCACATCTAGGCTATGTAGTATAGCCTATTGCTCCTAGGCTACAAACCTGTACCGCATGTTACTGTACTGAATGCTGTAGGCGATTGTAAAAGAATGGTAAGTATTTATGTATCTGCATATATCTAAACAGAGAAGGTACAGTAAAAATAAGATATAAAAGATAAGGAAGTTGCTCTGGGTGAGTCGGTGAGTGAATGTGAAGGCCCAGGATGTTACTGTACACTACTGTAGGTTGTATCAACACTGTACATTTGGGCTACACTAAATTTATGTTTAAAAGTTTTCTTGTTTCAGTATTATTAACCTTAGATTACTGTAACTTTTTTTTTTTTTGAGACGGACGAGTCTCTGTTGCCCAGGCTGGAGTGCAGTGGCGCAATCTTGGCTCACTACAAGCTCCACCTCCCGGGTTCATACCAGTCTCCTGCCTCAGCCTCCCAAGTACCTTGGACTACAGGCGCCCACCACCACGCCTGGCTAATTTTTTGTGTTTTTAGTAGAGATAGGGTTTCACCATATTAGCCAGGATGGTCTCGATCTCCTGACCTTGTGATCCACCTGCCTCGGCCTCTCAAAGTGTTGATTACGGGCGTGAGCCACCGCGCCCGGCCAGATTACTGTAACTTTTTTACTTTAAAAACTTTAAAAATTTTTTAACTTTTTGACTCTTGTAATAACACTTAGCTTAAACCACAAACACATTGTGCAACTGTTCAAAAATATTTTAGCTTTGTGTTATTCTATAAACT
Organism: Macaca nemestrina; assembly: GCF_043159975.1. Classification (NCBI taxonomy): domain Eukaryota; kingdom Metazoa; phylum Chordata; class Mammalia; order Primates; family Cercopithecidae; genus Macaca; species Macaca nemestrina. The sequence goes on along the minus strand of NC_092139.1, from coordinate 109,943,663 downwards.
TTTTTCTTTTATGATTGTTGTTACTCTTAGAGATAAGGTCTCACTCTGTTCCAGGCTGGAGTGCAGTGGTACAGTCATAGCTCCCTGTGACCTCAAACTCCTGGGCTCAAGCAACCCTCACTTCAGCCTCCTGAGTAGGACTACAGGTGCATGCCACCATGCTTGGCTACGTTGTTTTATTTTTTGTGGAGCTGGAATCATGCTGCATTGCCCAGGCTGGTCTCAAACTTATGGCATCAAGCAGTCCTTTCTCCTCTGCCTCCCAAAAGTTCTGGAATTGTAGGTGTGAGCCACCAGGCCTAGCCACTTTATTCTATAAGCTTTTTTCTATTTATTATTATTATATGAGACAGAGTCTTGCTGTGTCGCCCAGGCTAGAGTGGAATGGTGTGATCTTGGCTCACTGCAGCCTCCATGTCGTGGGCTCAAGCGATTCTCCTGCCTTAGCCTCCTGAGTAGCTGGTACTACAGGCACACGCCATCACACCTGGCTAATTTTTGTATTTTGTTTTTTAGTAGAGACAGAGTTTCACCATATTGGCCAGGCTGTTCTGGAACTCCTGACCTCAGGTGATCCACCCACCTCGGCCTCCCAAAGTACTGGGATTATAGCCATGAGCCACCGCACCCAGCCATATTTAAATTATTTTTTATTTTTTAACACTTTTGTTAAAAACTAAGACACAAACACATGCATTAGCCTAAACCTGTACAGGGCCAGAATAATCAGTATCACTGTCTTCCAGCTTTACATCTTGGCCCACTGGGAGGTCTTTAGGGTCAGTAACACACATGGAGCTGTCATCCCCTATGATAACAGTGTCTTCCTTTTTTTTTTTTTTTTTTTTTTTTTTTTTTTGAGACGGAGTCTCGCTCTGTCGCCCAGGCTGGAGTGCAGTGGCCGGATCTCAGCTCACTGCAAGCTCTGCCTCCCGGGTTCACGCCATTCTCCTGCCTTAGCCTCCCAAGTAGCTGGGACTACAGGCGCCCGCCACCTCGCGGGGCTAGTTTTTTTGTATTTTGTAGTAGAGACGGGGTTTCACCGTGTTAGCCAGGATGGTCTCGATCTCCTGACCTCGTGATCCGCCCGTCTCGGCCTCCCAAAGTGCTGGGATTACAGGCTTGAGCCACTGCACCCGGCCAACAGTGTCTTCTTATGTTTGCTTTGGGTTTTTTTTGAGACAGTCTCTCTGTGTCGCCCAGACTGGAGTGCAGTGGCATGATCTCAGCTCACTGCAAACTCCACCTCCCAGGTTCAAGCAATTCTTCGCCTCGGCCTTCCTTCCAAGTAGCTGGGATTATAGGCATGTACCAATATACCCAGCTCACTTTAGTATTTTTAGTAGAGATGAGGTTTTGCCATGTTGGTGGGGCTGGTCTCGAACTCGTGGTCTCAAGTGACCTGCCCATCTTGGCCTCCCAAAGTGTTGGGATTACAGGTGTGAGCCACTGCGCCTTCTTTTGGGTACCTCCTGCAAGGCCTGGTGGTAGCTGTTTTACAGTTAACTTTTTAAATTATTTATTTTTTGAGATGTGGTCTTGCCATGTTGCCCAGGCTAGACTTGAAGTCCTAGGCTCAAGAGATCTTCCTGTCTCAGCCTCCTGAGTAGCCAGGACTACAGGCACATGCTCCCACACCCAGCTGTAGTTACTTAATTTTTATAAGTAGGATACATAGTATACATAATATAGAATTACACATAGGATATGTAAACCAGTAACATAGTTTATTATCAAGTATTATATACTGTACATAGTTGTATGTGCTATGCTTTTCTACCACTGACAGTATAGTAGGTTTATACCTGCATCACCATAAACAAGGAGGTAATACATTGCGTTATGACAGCTACAACGTCACCAGGCGATGGGAATTTTTCAGCTCCGTTGTACTCTGATGGGACCACTATTGTGTACGTGGTCATTGTTGACAGAAATGCGTTATGTAGCACGTGACTGTTTTTATTGCTGTTGCTTCAACTTTAAGGTGTTTGGGAGGCAGGGAACGGGAAAGCTGTGTGGCACACCTGGAAGACAAGTCTGCATGTGCTATACTAATAATTGGGAGCCGGTGAAGGTTTTAAAATAGGGGGTGAATTAATCAGATCTTTTTCAGGGAAGATGCTGAAGTGCAAGTTGGATTGGAGGGGGAAGTCTAGTAGCAGAGCAACAAGTGTTTGCTTGGCTGCTGTTCGAGGACCTTGTAGATGTGAGACATATCTGTTACATGACTTCAACAATATATGGCTCAGCTGGGGAGATGAGGCATTCATACCAAGTGTAGAAATAAGGACATAGCCAGCAGGTAATGGTGTATGGACAAGAAGTGCTGTAGCTGTTTGGGGAAGGCAAGATCACCAAGCTGAGCAGTTTTCCTGAAGGCTTCAGTGAGGAAACCAAGTGGCCTTGAGGAATGACTCAGATTTGGAAAGTGTTTTGGGGAGAGACCAAGCACAAATCAAGAGGTCGGAGTGCATGGTCTGTGTGGAGTGATGGGTTTGATTGGCCAATAGTGAACAGTATGGTTGCAAAGGAAAATTGCCATGGCCTTCAACAAACCTGTTACCCTATCTTCTGAGCCTTTCTTCACTGTACTGCAGCTGTTGTTCTTGAAGTTTGAGGCTTTTCAGGATAGAACAGTGTCCTAGTTATCTTCCCAGGTCTAGTAAACAGCCCAGCCCATAGTAGATGCTTAAAAACAACAACAATAAAAGAATGATTGGATATTTGCTGCTTATGGCAGTTACAGACTGGATATCCTGCTGTTTCCTTAAACTTAGATCTCAAAATCCTAATATCACCTCTCTCCTTCCCTTTTTTATTCTGCGCTAAGTTTAAACAGGTCACTCACCCCTCTGCTCCCACTGCTGTGTGCTTACCTTGCCATTCCATAATTATGGACATCTCTGTTGTCATACTGCATGACTCACTAGCACGTTGAATGTCCAACATGTCACATTTGCTTGGGGCTCCCCACTGCCTTTCCTCCTTCCTGTTTCTTCACTCTCCTTTTCTGGCTTCTTTTCCTCTTTTCCAACTTCTAAATGCTAGTGATTTCAGGGATCAGTCACTCCAAGTTAACCTCTAGACCAGTGGTTTTAAATCTTTTTTTCAGCCATACCAGATACCAGCCAAGTACAAACACACACTACACTGTCTTATGCACACAGACACAACAGAAACAAAAGTTTCCCAAAACGGTTCTTATGCTTCATGAGCCATGGATGCTGTTATTTTCCATTCTGCTCTATTTCATTTTTTAAGTGCTATTCATGACCCACTAAATTGATTTCACAGCCTGCAGTTTGAAAAACTGCTCTGGGTGAGCTCATCTACCTGTTGGCTTTAGGTACTACCTCTGTGCTAATGACCTTCCCGTTTTTATCCCTACCCCACCTTTCCTCGGAGATCCTGTCGCATTAGCTGTCTCCCTGCCATTTCCATGTGGACGTGCAATGGGAATTGCGTGTTGCCATGTTTGGCAAAGCACTCTTGATTCCCGTTACCAGTCTCATTCCTCTTCATAAACGGTGCCATGTTTGCAGTTCTGTAAGGGATGTTGATGAAGTACAAGCTGCCCAGCCACTGCCTAAGCTCAGATCTGAGGCCTTGGGCAGCTACACTACCTGTCTCTACCATGTTGTCTTCATTTGAATAAAGTGGTGTTGTCACCTGTACCTCTTGGGATTATTGTGACAGTTGAATGACTTTTCACCTGAAAAGACATGGAGCAGTTCCTGGCACATGGCTTGTGTTTAACTAGTGTTGGCTGCTGATGTTTATCATTGTGATGGCTCTCATGTCCACTTCTGATTCATTAGCAATTTTTGTTGGCTCTAACTTCAAACTGTGTCTTTTTTGACCATGTGTCACCACCTCCATCAACACCACATTCACCCATGCAGCCAATATCCCTTAACCAGACTACCAGCTAACTCCCTGCTCTGTCCTTGCCCCTCCCCGTTCTGCTTTCCACAAAACAGCCAAAGGAGCCATTTGAGAACTGAAACCAGATCATGCCACTCTATAGCTTAAAACCCTCCAAAGGCTTCTAATAAAATCTGAACTTCCCCATGTGGCTCTTTCTTTTTATAAGACCTTTCACTGATACTTCTCAAACAGCAACATGTGTGTGACTTGCTAGTGACCTTGTTAACATGCAGAATCTGATCTTGTAGGTCTGTGGGGCCTTGAGACACTATATCTCTAATAAACTTGATCAGGTGAATATGGTAAATATCAGCAGTAGTGGGCTGGGTTGCCATCTGTCTTCTGATGCAATGCCCTGGGAAGAACACAGCACCATGTGTCTGGTATTGCCACTAAGGAAGCATGACCTGAGTCTGGTCCTGAGGAAATACAGATCAGATTGAGGGTCATCTTGCAAAATGAAAAGACTGTACTCTGGCAGGGACATGGAAGTCAGGAAGAGAAAAGGGAACTATTCCAGACTGATTGACACTGGTGAGATGTAGCTCTGGGGTAGACTCCTGGACCAGAAAGGAAAAAGAGACATTGTTGGGACAGTTGACAAAATTCAAATGGGGTCTGTGGATTGGATTGAGAGTGTAGTATCAGTGTTGATTTCCTAATGTGGAGGCTTGTATGCTAGTTATAGAGGAGAATGTCCTTGTTTTTTGAAATAACGCACTACAGTATTGAGCAACAGTGGGGCTTCATACCTTCAACCTGCTCTCAAAGGGGTCAGGAAAAGATAACGGAGCAAATGATGTAAAACATCAGTTGGAGAATCTCGCTGAGGAGGGTATGTGAGCCCTTTGAACTATTCTTGCACTTTTCTGTACATTTGAAATAATTTAAATCATTATTTTTTTGAGAGAGGCTCTTGCTCTCTCTCCCAGGCTGGAGTGCAGTGGCATGATCTTAGCTCACTGCAGTCTCCAGGGTTCAAGTGATTCTTGTGCCTCAGCCACCCGAGTAGCTGGAATTACAGGCGTGCACCACCATGCCCCGCTAATTTTTGTATTTTTAATAGAGACCGGGTTTCGCCATAATGGCCAGGCTGGTCTTAAAACTCTTGGCCTCATGTGATCTGCCTGCCTTGGCGCCTCAAAGTGCTGGGATTACAGGCGTGAGCCACCACACCCAGTCTTAAAACTTTTTTAATACGCTATTGAGATTTTGACTGGAACCTATTAGAATTTTATAAACTAATATGTGGAGACTTAACCTCTTTATAATACTAGCCCTTTTTATCTAGCTATACTGTTTGTTCTGCTAGTTTGTTTCTTTCATTTTGTTTTGAGCTTTTTTGGGTTGTTCAGTAAAGTCTCTAATTTTCATATAGCTTTTTCCCACTTCTACTTTGGATTGGTCATTGATATCTTTTGAATTTTAATTCAGAATTATGTTTGTTTTATTCTTTTTAAGAGACAGAGTCTCACTCTGTCACCCAGGCTGGATTTCAGTGGCGTGATCTTGGCTTAATGCAACTTCCACCTCCTGTGTTCAAGTGATTCTCCTGCCACAGCCTCCTGAGTAGCTGGGATTACAGGTGTCCGCCACTACACGTGGCTAGTTTTTGTATTTTTAGTAGAGACAGCATTTCATCATGTTGGCCAGGCTGGTCTTGAACTCCTGACCTCAGGTGATCTGCCTGCCTCAGCCTTCCAAAGTGCTGGGATTACAGACGTGAGCCACCAGACCTGGCCTCAGAATTGTATTTGAATGAATGATAAAATGGAACATCCATTTAGGCTATAAGTGGCAACACTGATTACTTCCCTTTTGCCTCTGAAGGTTTAGAAATTATGTATTAATACAACCTTTAAATGAAAGAATAAATTCAGTGACATCTCAGAAGCCCCTGTGCTCAGCATTTAAGAAAATCCCACAGGAACTCTAGCCCAGAGATGCCACTGCTCCCACCCTTCTTCTGCCTCCTTTCTGCGGGGAGCTGTTTGGCCATCTTGCTCACATATGTGGTAATCTGAAGTGATCTTGGGATGCCCCTGTGAAAATAAGACAGGTAGCCGTGGAATGGGGGTGGGGCCAGGATAGGGCCCAGGCGCCTTTGGTCTGCTCAGGAGCAGATTTACGGCATCTCCTTGCACAGTTATAGAAGCATGTGATGGATAGGATGCTTACAGCCTCTTGGCTGTTTTAGATTATGTCTAATAATAGGCCTGCCCATTGTGGGATGGAATTCAGCTGACTTTAGGCCTGATTCTGAAAAATAACTTTTTGAGCTAGTGATTCTGTGTGCACACTTGCCTGGGCACTGTGGTGTCCAACAACCCTGTGTGTGGCATTGGCACCAGGCTTCCTGAAGTAGAGGTCATGTCTGGCAAGCTCCTCCCTTCCCTCCTGCTTCTGACTTGTGGGGTCCCCTGTGCCTCTATTTCTTTCCCTTGGGCAGAGCAGCACTTTGCTGTCAGTGGGAACAGATAAAGCTCTGATACTGTTGAGATAGTGTAAGGGTTGTAATTTTTAAATGAGGTTAATGACATTTTGGCCAAGTGCTGTGGCTTACCCGGTAATCCCAGCACTTTGGGAAGCCAAGACAGGTGGATCACTTGAGGTCAGGAGTTCAAGACCAGCCTGGCCAACATGGCAAAATGCTATCTCTAATAAAAATAAAAAAATGAGCCAGGTGTGGTGGCGGGCGCCTGTAGTCTCAGCTCCTTGGGAGGCTGAGGCAGGAGAATTGCTTGAACCTGGGAGGCAGAGGCTACAGTGAGCTGAGATTGCAGCACTGCACACCAGCCTGGGTGACAGAGTGATACTCTGTCTCAAAAAAAAAAAACCAAAACCAAAAACAACAACAACTTTCACAATGCTGCCCCCTTGGATGGTCCAGAAGTTTTCCATTTTTCTCCATTATTCCCTTTGGCCTGGGACTAAATGAATGCCTGATTTTCAGATAGTTATAATCATAGCACAGGTATGAGTTTATGTGAGCTGCTCTTTTCATGTGATACTATGTAATGTTCCATGGTGCTAGAATCTTTGCAATTGTTTATTGATTATGTACTATTTCTTTGAGTGGATATACCATAATTTGCTTAACCAATTTTCAAATTTAAGAGTTAGGTTGTTGCCAGTTTTTTCTTCTAATACGTATTACTGGAGTGAACATGTTGGTATTTTTTGTTTGGTTGGTTGTTTGTTTGGTTGATTGTTTTATTACCAGTTTTCTTTTCCAAAAGAGTCATAAGCATTTATGCTGCGCTTTTTTTTCCCCCCGTACCAGCTGTAGCCTAACCTAACCAGAAGGGATATCATCTTTTAAATTTTTTAGGAAATTTTTTTTGAGAGGAGTCTCGCTCTGTCACCCAGGCTGGAGTGCAGTGGTGCGATCTCGGCTTACTGCAAGCTCTGCCTCCTGGGTTCATGCCATTCTCCTGCCTCAGCCTCCCAAGTAGCTGGGACTACAGGTGCCCACCACCACGCCTGGCTAATTTTTTTGTATTTTTAGTAGAGACGGGGTTTCACCGTGTTAGCCAGGATGGTCTCGATCTCCTGACCTCATGATCCGCCCGCCTCAGCCTCCCAAAGTGCTGGGATTACAGGCATGAGCCACCACGCCTGGCCAGGAAGTGTAATAGTTACAAATTTATCCCCCCAGTTTTTGCCTGCATGTATTTGATCATGATTGAAGGTGGATATTTTCTATAGTTTACATGGCTAATACGAGTTTTGCCACCCAGAAAGCAATCTTTTTAGATATGCAGCATTCTTGTGTGTTTCTTTTCCTCTAGACAAGGAACTGACTTGCGAATTCTGAGTTGCTTTCAGACTCTTCTGATCTCCCAAGTCAGGGAGAAAGCCAGCACCTTCATTACACCTCATCTTATTCTGAAGTCCTATTACACTAAGATAACTTTTAGCCACTGAGAAAAATATAGGCTCTGCCCATGTGCAAACAGGACATAGAGTATGAAATATTAAGTCACTGAGCAGATCTTTATGCTTGATGCACTTAGGATGATCCCACATTTGCACACACACAAATCAAATGATACAGGTACTATAGATATATCTAGGTACAAGCAGTCAACTAATTTCTAGCAAGATTCCTCAAGATTCCGTTCTAAAATGCTTCCCAATGTCACAGATTGGGAAATACAGACTGGGTTTTGCAGTGGGCATATTATATATCTTACCTCATTGTTTACCATGAGTCTTTTGCTTATTTAACTTCTGAGTCTCCATTTATGAAAAGGACTACTAACATTTCTTAGATCGTGGTGAGAATGAAATGCATTAACGTTTGTGTAAAGCACCTGGTAGAGTGTGTCACATGTGTTAGGCATGCAGTAACTAAGTGATAGCCACAGTTATTAGAGATCTGACCCAAATGTGTGTCAGGATTTTCAAAAATAGGGATTTGGGTCCTCCTTGCCTAATTCTGTGGTACAGTGAAAGAAAGGGTTATGGGCTCTAGAATCAAAAGAGTTGGAGTTACAGAATGTCAGCTCCAGCTTGTCCTAGAGGAGTGACTTTTGGAAAATTTGGACTTTTGGAAAAAATTACATAAATTTCCCCCCTCATTCATTAATTGAAATACAGGTAAAACCACACAGTGACTGACATATATAGATTGCTTAATAAATGGCATTTGTTTATTTATTGAGATAAGTCTTGCTCTAGTACCCAGGCTGGAGTGCAGTAGCGTGCAACCTTGGCTCACTGCAACCTCTGCCTACTAGGCTCAAGTGATCCTCCCGCCTCAGTCTCTGGAGTAGCTGGGACTACAGGCACAAGCCAGCACACCCAGCTAATTGTTTTATATTTTTTGTAGAGATGTGGTCTTGTTATGTTGCCCATGAGCTCAAACAATCTACCTGCCTCAGCCTCCCAAAGTGCTGGGATTACAGGTGTGAGCCACTGTGGCTGGCCAGCACTTTTTATTATATCAATAGTGCATACCTTAGATACTGGTTAAAGGTGAAAAATTGGTTTGTTTTTACTAAGCGAGGTAAAGCCAACACATTCTCTGCTTAGAGGAAGATTTGTAGAGAAAATCACATAGATAACACATTTTAGGAGCTCTTAAGATACAGCAGGACACATTTTAAGAGGTCTTAAGAACTATATGATCTCACATGGCAAGAAGGAATTTATGGGCCTGGGGATGCTTAAGAGAAGGCTCCAAGTTGAGACCAAGGTGAGAGTGGGCTGATGGCACAAACAGGGCTGAGACCAAGGTGAGAGTGGGCTGATGGCACAAAGAGGGTGGAGCAGGCTTATTTGAGAGGGTGGGGAGGAGCAGAAATTGTTGGGAAGATGTCACAGGGCTTCAGGGCCTATAGGGAGTGTGATGGTGTCAAAATGGCAGGTAAAGAAAAGAAGGTACTGGGAAAGAGAACTTTTCAAGTGTTATTCTAGCCCAAGAAAGATGAAAATGACAGTGACGAGGATGGAATGGGAAAGGACAAATACAGGAAAGAGAGTAGTGTCATGATGAGGTAGCATGGTAAATACAGAGTCAAAGTGAAGGGTTAATTTGGGGTTATTCTAAAACTTCTTGGGACGATCATGGTTTTCTTGAGAATAGGCAGTTGGGTCGGTTGAAGAAGAACATTATCTTTGTCATTGAAAATGAGTTAGTTACTGCCTAATAATAAAGGCATTTTGTTATCTTTTAGAAATGATTACAGCCACAAGTGACACTCTCCAGAGTCCTTAAGTACTGATCTGTCTGGAGGGCCAGAGGCCTTGCTCTGTCTCTTCATGGTCATTAAAACCTTTGCCACGTGGTTAATAAGCCCTACAGACCCCACTACATCCTTGGCATTCAGAGCCCAGCACCTGCCTGTAACTCTCTTCATAGTATCTCATCCAGTTTTGGACTTTGGGCATTTCTTAGTTTCTTGCAACTTGGCTGTGCATCTTGTCTGACATTTCTAAGTGTTTTGTTGAGGGAGGATTTTTAGTCCCTGTTCTATGTCATAGTGCATGAAATAGAAGTCTCTCATTCCCCAAGTGATAATAGTCTACTCTGAAATCCTAGGAATGAGAAAAATTCTTGTCAGAGTCCCAGTAGAAAACAGATGGCACACTCAGACTGGGTAATTTGAGGAGTGTTTAATTGTATCATTCAGGGTTCATTCAGGAAAAGAAGTTTTCTATTCCAGGTATGAATGATATTGATACATGAATTAAGGCTTTACCCAACCCTGGAAAAACTGGAATGGGGAAGGTTCCTGATGATTTCATACTGGAGTGCCATAGTGAGTGGTTCTCATGAGCTCATGGGGAAGCCTCTGTGAATCCACGTGTACTGCATCTACCTCCAGGGAACATCATCAGCCTCTACATTTATTTTGCCTTCTGAATCTCTCTTGCACTTCTCATTGCAAACTCTAACCCAGAACCATGCTGGTAAAGGGTTCTGGAACGGTAGTTCTCAGCTTCTGATCTGCAGAGGAGAAGCTTGGAAGGAGGGTGGTCATGATGCTGAGTTGACAACAATGCAGAAGATTAATAAAGGGACAGTACAGAGTGAGCAGGGTTTGGGGAAACCAACAAGAAAGTGAAGTCTTCTGGCCTGGCAGTAGCAGGGAGTTGTTACCTACTACCTTCTAGCCCTGAAGGGCAGAGGATGAAGTGGTTCCTGGAGCTTGGAGAAAGTGGCTATATGTTCAGGTTGCCCGATGGAGCTGCAGCCATTGGTGGAGGGTCTCAGCCAGCCTCAGTAACCTCGGGGTGGGAGCCAGGAGAGTAAGTTCCTCTCTTACTTTCCTCCTCTCCTGCCTTTTACCAGCCGAACTGGGTCAGAAGGCAGAGAGTGGTGGGGCCTGTCAGTTGTCCCTCCAGTGTCACTTCTAGGGCACAGAGTAGGGTGAAGAGAGGCTGTGGGGGCGAGCAGGGAATATCCCCCACACAAGGGCTATAACTAGATGCATCATTGTCAATATCTTGAGGATTTAAAGGCAAAGAAGGAGAATAAGAAAATCATGAAAGAGGATGAAAAAATTAGCTGGGGTCAGGCGCAGTGGCTGAATTATAACACTTTGGGAGGTTGAAACAGCAGGATCACATGAGCCCAGGAGTTTGAAACCAGCCTGGACAGCATAGTGAGACTGTCTCTTATTTTTTTAAAACTATAAAAATTAACCAACCATGGTCCCAATTATTTTTTAAAAATTAGCCGGGGGTTCCGTGCCTGTGGTCCCAGCTACCTGGGAGGCTGAGGCAGGAGTATTGCCTGAACTGGGAGTTGAGGCTGTGGCGAGCCCGTGGTTGTGCCACTGTACTCCAGCCTGGGCAACACAGTGAGACTCTTTCCAAGAAAGAGAATGGATTGGGAAGTGGGATGTTGTTGGACATATGGAGGAAGGAGGACAGAGAAAGCCAGTGTTGGTTTTCTGTAAGAGGGCAAGGTCATCAACCTTCCAATAGGATGGGGAGAACAAGTCTGCAGCTGGTTATGTGAGTGAGTTTGTGAGGTTGGCACATGGACTCTGGAATGTATAGGCACAGAGTTCTGTACCTCACTAAGACACCTCCACAGCCCTCCTGAAACTGTTAGGAATATAAGAAAAACAAACAGGAAAGGGAGAGTTAGTATGGATGGGAAGTACATTGGTAGACCTCTTTTATTTCTTTATTTATTGAGACAGAATCTCGCTTTGTTGCCCAGGCTGGAGGGCAGTGGCGCAATCTCAGCTCACTGCAACCTCTGCCTCCGGGCTCAGGCGATCCTCCCGCCTCAACCCCCCGAGTTGCTGGGACTGCAGGCACGCATCACCATGCCCGGCTAATTTTTGTAATTTTTATAGAGATAGGGTTTCGCCGTGTTGCCCAGGCTGGTCTCGAACTCCTGAGCCCAAGCCATATGCCTGCCTCGACCTCCCAAAGTTCAGGAATTACAGGTGTGAGCCACTGTGCCCAGCTTCTTTTTTAGAGTATGTATGCAAGTTCCTTAGGTGACTTATTCCTTTGGGGCATCAGATTTTCCTTATTACTATTTGTATTCATTTAAACAAAGGAATTCAGGCACTTATTATTACTAATCACAGTGCTTTAAAACTGACTACACTGATGCTTTTTTTTAAGATGATAGGATAACATTGGAATTATCTCTGTTAGCATTTTTTTTTTTAAGAGACAAGGTTACTGTCACCCAGGGTGGAGCACATTGGCACATTCATAGCTCATTGCAATCTTGAACTCCTGAGTTCAAGCAGTCCTCCTACCTCAGCCTCTTGAGCAGCTGGGACTATAGGCATACCTCATCACACTGTGTATTTTAATTTTTTCTTCCCCCCCAGGCTGGTCTTGAACTGACCTCAAGCAATCCTCCCACTTTAGCCTCTCCCAAAACACTGGGATTGACAGATGTGAGCCACCACACCCAGCCTATTACTTATTTTTTAGCTCCAGGTTTACATTTTCTGTTGTTGGTGTATACTACTTGGTTTTCTTAATTGGTTTTCTTGGCATTCCTAGAAAAGAGAAATCTGGGCAACCACGTTCTAGTACTCAGGTGCTTCATGTATACTAAGAATATTTAGCGTGGCTGGACCCATGCAGGAGGTATTTGGCCTTGAATTTTTTTTTTTCTTCTATTCCATAAAGTAGAACCATAACAATAGGGAAAGAGGTATCATACAGGACAGGGAATCTGCCTGGGAGAGCTGAGAACAGACCTGAGAAGAGTCCTTCCTGTATCTGTTTTCCCTGTCTGGAGATAGGGCAGCCTGAGGTCTGATATGCTGATGTTTAAAGTGGCCTTTAGCTCTTGGTGGCTCCTATTTAGGAAGAATATGGAGCAAGTGGCAACATTGTTTATACACTCAGATCTTCAGAAGCCTGATTTTATTTCCAGAAGGATTAATTAAACAACATGTAACATAGTTTTTTATAGAGAATATCTCTTGAGAAAACTTTTCATTAGTTTAAACTGCTAGCTTTAATGTTTTTGTTCAATTTAGCCCCCATTCAGCCTTGTTTTATCTAGAGAAGGCCACTGGCACTGAGTAGAGCAGGAGCACATCACAAGCAGAAAAAATTAATACTCGTGTAGACAGAATTGCTCTTGATAGTTCTGAGAATGATGGGGGAGGTAAAGAGCCAGCTGGAACAGTATGGAGGTCCTTGTGAGAGGGCGGCAGTGAAGGGACAGATTTATTGTGGGTGACTACCCACTTTCGAAGGCCGACCTGACAGGACAACTGGCATCTTTTACTGACCGTGTGGAAGACCCGCTGGGCAGTGTAATGTTAAGAACATGGCTTGCCCCCGGCCCTGCTGCCTAGGAGCTTTGTGAACTCTGCTTCTGTTTCCCCATCTGTAAAACGAGCATGCTAGTGTTGTGAGGATTAAATGAGTTAGTGTATGTGAAGTGCTGGAACAGTGTCAAGCATCATCATCACCGTTTGAATAGCTATTACCTACTGCCCTGCAGATTCATTGGAACAAAGCAACAGAGGCATTTTGAATAGGATGAGAAGTTGTTTCCTTTAGATTCTGACATTATTTTACAGGAATATTTAATGATGGTTTTGGGTCACATGACTATATAATCAAACTTAAGGAGGTAGACCCTTGTCTAGCTGTTTTAGACTTAACGATATTTCAAGATGTGGGTCAAGGTTTTAGAATTTGGGGTTACTGGCCATTTTCTGCTCTAATCCATATTTACTTTCTGAAGTCTTTTTTTTTTTTTTTTTTTTTTTTGAGACGGAGTCTCGCTCTGTCACCCAGGCTGGAGTGCAGTGGCCGGATCTCAGCTCACTGCAAGCTCCGCCTCCCGGGTTCACGCCATTCTCCTGCCTCAGCCTCCCGAGTAGCTGGGACTACAGGCGCCCGCCACCTCGCCCGGCTAGTTTTTTTTTTTTTTTTTGTATTTCATAATAGAGACGGGGTTTCACTGTGTTAGCCAGGATGGTCTCGATCTCCTGACCTCATGATCCGCCCGTCTCGGCCTCCCAAAGTGCTGGGATTACAGGCTTGAGCCACCGTGCCCAGCCTACTTTCTGAAGTCTTAACAGTTCTCGTGTGGACTCAAGCTGGGTCTTTCCCTTAGAACTGGACCCATGGGATTTTACAGGCAAGGCCTCCAGCATCCTCCAACTCTCCTTTTAGGTTGATCATATTCTATTTTCACTTTATACAATTCTGTCATGTCACTCCCACAGCACCATCTCTGAATATGTGAGTTCTAGCCTAGTTCTCTAAGACCTAGTTCTTACACCGTTTAATCATTCACACAGCCTCCCATGTGATGACGTGAAGATTACAACGAGGAACAGGCAGTCTCTGCCCTTTATGGAGTTTACATTTTAGTCAGGGGAGAGACAGACAGTAAACAAGTAGCATATATGTGTCTTGTTTGGAGTAAGTACGGGGCCAGGCAAGAGATAAAACAGGGGAGGGAGTTACAGCCAGGGAAAAGATGTGGAGCTAGCTGTTTTTACTAGAATGACCAGGGAATGAGTGATACTTGCCCAAAGACTGGAAGGGAGAGCAAGCTGTCTGGCTTTGGGAGAAGAATGTGCAGGTGAGAACAGAGTTCCTATGTAGATATGCGGTAGGCCCGTTCCAGGAACAAGGAGACTGTGGGGCTAGAGCAGAGAAGTGGTAGGGGAGGAGGTCAGAGAGGTGATGGGATGGGAGCCGTGGCCTTTGAGACCAGTTTCCCCAAGAATGAGGTGGGAACCACTTCAGGGATTGGAGAGGATGAGTCTGACTTACCTTTAAAAGGATTGTTGACTTTCGTGCAGGCAACTTCACTTTCAGCTCCCCTTCAGGGAAACTAGCTTCATAAACCATTGTAACTAAACTAAACTGTCTATTAGTACCTCACTTTACCTCATATGTGTTTCGGAACTTGTTTTTTTAAATTGGTTCTAAAGTCATTTGGAGCAATTTGGCCTTGTCCCATTCATCTCTAACTCTGAGGAGACAGGCCCAGGAAAAAGGGGGGTAAAATCAGCTTGATTGATTGTTTTAAGAGGGATCATAAAAGGTAATACAAAGCGGTGACTCAGTCAGATAACTTTGGTGGAAAGAGTCTGGGTCCTAGGCTTGATGAATTCCTGCTTTCCTCTCTGTTTTTTGCTGTCCTCCAAGATGATTGCTTCTAATTCTTCTTTCATAGTAATGGCCAGTAGTAACTGTGAGTTTAAAAATTGGCAAATAAAAATACCACATGGTGGGTAAAGGTGCTGAAACTTCTTGAAAACCCCCCAAAATAATCTGGAAGAATAGTCACTGATATTCACTGGCTTAAGTCTAGCCCTTTGTACCTGGGAACTGAAGGAGAGTGCTGGAGAGAGAGGGGTGCCTTAGACGCAATCTTATGCCAAGAAGAGGATGACTTCAAAGTTTGTGTGGAACCCATATGGGCTGAGTGTCCTGGAGTCACCAGTCATCACAGGTAGTTGGCAATTACAGTAAACCTTCAAAAATGTGCACTTGGACAGAAGGAATTGGCTGCATTTATCTGGCCAGTTCTGTTTCTCAGTGTTGGGGAGTGGCGATCAGCAGCCAGTGTTAAAACCCGCAGTTCAGTGATCACCCTAATACATGAAAGCAGAGAAATAAAAGTAGTGGCTTATGCCTGTAATCCCAAAACTTTGGGAGGCCGAGGCAGGAGGATCGTTTGAGGCCAGGTGTTTGATGCTGCAGTGAACTATGACTGTGCCCCTGCACACTCCAGCCTGAGCAACAGAGTGAGACCTTGTCTAAAAAATAAAAATAAAAAAAAATTTGTTTTTTTTTTACCCTGTACCCACTCTCCCCCCCCAATAACTGGAAGACTCGTTGAAAAACTGCTGTTTTTCATTGACAGTAATAACACAGCCCCATATTTTAATCTGGTTGAGTTTGGGGGCTCATTTGTCTAATAATGAAGGCATTATTAGATATATGAGACATACATGTTTTTGCTATGTTGGGTTTTATGCACTCAGCATGCTGTTTTTCATTGTACTACAGATTCTTGTCTCACTCTTTAGGCCATTTCTCTGCATATGTGCATTTTCAGAAGGGAATAGGGTAAAATATAAAAGATGAAATTCAAGATCAGGCTCGGTGGCTCATGCCTCTAATCCCAGCACTTTGGGAGGCCAAGGCGGGTGAATCACGAGATCAGGAGTTCAAGACCAGCCTGGCCAGCATGGTGAAACCCTGTCTCTACTAAAAATACAAAACATTAGTCAGGCATCGTGGCCACGTGCCTGTAGTCCCAGCTACTCGGGAGGCTGAGGTAGGAGAATTGCTTGAACCCTGCAGGTAGAGGTTGCAGTGAGCCGAGATTGTGCCATTGCACTCCAGCCTTGGTGACGGAACGAGACTGTCTCAAAAAGAAAAAGTAATTCAAACCAGTCAGCTTCATCTGGATATCTGAATCATCTTATCCCCTCCATCATCTAGACTTGATTTGTACCGAGGAGACGCGTGTCTAATGTTTTTCTTTCTTTTCTTCTATTTCTAGGAGGGCTGTTGGCCTGCTGCTGTGCTGCTGAACAGTATGCAGTCCTTTCGGGAGCAAAGCAGTTACCACGGAAACCAGCAAAGCTACCCACAGGAGGTACACGGTTCATCCCGGATAGAAGAGTTCAGCCCTCGTCAGGCCCAGATGTTCCAGAATTTTGGAGGTGCAGGTGGCAGTAGTGGTGGCAGTGGCAGTGGCAGTGGTGGTGGACGACGAGGAGCAGCAGCTGCTGCGGCAGCAATGGCTAGCGAGACCTCTGGCCATCAAGGTTACCAGGGTTTCAGGAAAGAGGCTGGAGATTTTTACTACATGGCAGGCAACAAAGACCCTGTGACTACAGGAACCCCACAGCCTCCTCAGCGAAGGCCTTCTGGGCCTGTGCAGAGCTATGGACCCCCCCAGGGGAGCAGCTTTGGCAATCAGTATGGGAGTGAGAGTCATGTGGGCCAGTTTCAAGCACAGCACTCTGGCCTTGGCAGTGTGTCGCATTATCAGCAGGATTACACAGGGCCTTTCTCTCCAGGGAGTGCTCAGTACCAACAGCAGGCTTCCAGCCAGCAGCAGCAGCAGCAAGTCCAGCAGTTGAGACAACAGCTTTACCAGTCCCATCAGCCCCTGCCACAGGCCACTGGCCAACCAGCATCCAGCTCATCCCATCTACAGCCAATGCAGCGGCCCTCAACTCTGCCATCCTCTGCTGCTGGTTACCAGTTAAGAGTGGGTCAGTTTGGCCAACACTATCAGTCTTCTGCTTCCTCCTCCTCCTCCTCCTCCTTCCCTTCACCACAGCGTTTTAGCCAGTCTGGACAGAGCTATGATGGCAGTTACAGTGTGAATGCTGGATCTCAGTATGAAGGACACAGTGTGGGTTCAAATGCACAGGCTTATGGAACACAATCCAATTACAGCTATCAGCCTCAATCTATGAAGAATTTTGAACAGGCAAAGATTCCACAAGGGACCCAACAGGGGCAGCAGCAGCAGCAGCAGCCGCAGCAACAACAACACCCTCCTCAGCATGTGATGCAGTATACCAACACTGCCACCAAGCTGCCCCTGCAAAGCCAGGTGGGGCAGTACAACCAACCTGAGGTTCCTGTGAGGTCCCCCATGCAGTTTCACCAGAACTTCAGCCCCATTTCTAACCCTTCCCCAGCTGCCTCTGTGGTTCAGTCTCCAAGCTGTAGTTCTACCCCATCTCCTCTCATGCAGACTGGGGAGAATCTCCAGTGTGGGCAAGGCAGTGTGCCTATGGGTTCCAGAAACAGAATTTTACAGTTGATGCCTCAACTCAGTCCAACTCCATCAATGATGCCCAGTCCTAATTCTCATGCCGCAGGCTTCAAAGGGTTTGGACTAGAAGGGGTACCAGAAAAGCGACTGACAGATCCTGGGTTGAGTAGTTTGAGTGCTCTGAGTACTCAAGTGGCCAATCTTCCTAACACTGTCCAGCACATGTTACTTTCTGATGCCCTGACTCCTCAGAAGAAGACCTCCAAGAGGCCCTCATCTTCCAAGAAAGCAGATAGCTGCACAAACTCTGAAGGCTCCTCACAACCTGAGGAACAGCTGAAGTCCCCTATGGCAGAGTCTTTAGATGGAGGCTGCTCCAGCAGTTCAGAGGATCAAGGTGAGAGGGTGCGGCAGCTAAGTGGTCAGAGCACCAGCTCTGACACCACCTACAAGGGCGGAGCCTCTGAGAAAGCTGGCTCCTCACCGGCACAAGGTGCTCAGAATGAACCCGCCAGACTAAATGCTAGTCCTGCCGCAAGAGAAGAGACCACCTCACCAGGCGCTAAGGACATGCCATTGTCCGACGGGAACCCAAAGGTTAATGAGAAGACAGTTGGGGTGATTGTCTCCCGGGAAGCCATGACAAGTCGGGTAGAAAAGCCTGGTGGGCAAGATAAAGGCTCCCAAGAGGATGATCCTGCAGCGACTCAAAGGCCACCAAGCAATGGTGGGGCAAAGGAAACGAGTCATGCATCACTTCCCCAGCCAGAGCTTCCAGGAGGAGGAGGGAGCAAAGGAAACAAGAATGGCGATAACAATTCCAACCATAATGGAGAAGGAAATGGCCAGAGTGGCCACTCTGCAGTGGGCCCTGGTTTTACAAGCAGAACTGAACCTAGCAAATCTCCTGGAAGTCTGCGCTATACTTACAAAGATAGTTTCGGGTCAGCTGTGCCACGAAATGTCAGTGGCTTTCCTCAGTATCCTACAGGGCAAGAAAAGGGGGATTTCACTGGCCATGGGGAACGAAAGGGTAGAAATGAAAAATTCCCAAGCCTCCTGCAGGAAGTGCTTCAGGGTTACCACCACCACCCTGACAGGAGATATTCTAGGAGTACTCAGGAGCACCAGGGGATGGCTGGTAGCCTAGAAGGAACCACAAGGCCCAATGTCTTGGTTAGTCAAACCAATGAATTAGCTAGCAGGGGCCTTCTGAACAAAAGCATTGGGTCTCTATTAGAAAATCCCCACTGGGGCCCCTGGGAAAGGAAATCAAGCAGCACAGCTCCTGAAATGAAACAGATCAATTTGACTGACTATCCAATTCCCAGAAAGTTTGAAATAGAGCCTCAGTCATCAGCCCATGAGCCTGGGGGTTCCCTCTCTGAAAGAAGATCAGTGATCTGTGATATTTCTCCACTAAGACAGATTGTCAGGGACCCCGGGGCTCACTCACTGGGACACATGAGTGCCGACACCAGAATTGGGAGGAATGACCGTCTCAATCCAACTCTAAGTCAGTCGGTCATTCTTCCTGGTGGTTTAGTGTCCATGGAAACCAAGCTGAAATCCCAGAGCGGGCAGATAAAAGAGGAAGACTTTGAACAGTCTAAATCCCAAGCTAGTTTCAATAACAAGAAATCTGGAGACCACTGCCATCCTTCTAGCATCAAGCATGAGTCTTACCGCAGCAATGCCAGCCCTGGAGCAGCAACCCATGATTCCCTTTCAGACTACGGCCCTCAAGACAGCAGACCCACGCCAATGCGGCGGGTCCCTGGCAGAGTTGGTGGTCGGGAGGGCATGAGGGGTCGGTCCCCTTCTCAATATCATGACTTTGCAGAAAAACTGAAGATGTCTCCTGGGCGGAGCAGAGGCCCAGGGGGAGACCCTCATCACATGAATCCACACATGACCTTTTCAGAGAGGGCCAACCGGAGTTCTTTACATGCTCCCTTTTCTCCCAACTCAGAAACCCTGGCCTCTGCTTATCACACAAATACTCGGGCTCATGCTTATGGGGACCCTAATGCAGGTTTGAATTCTCAGCTGCATTATAAGAGACAGATGTACCAACAGCAACCAGAGGAGTATAAAGACTGGAGCAGCAGTTCTGCTCAGGGAGTGATTGCTGCAGCACAGCACAGGCAGGAGGGGCCACGGAAGAGTCCAAGGCAGCAGCAGTTTCTTGACAGAGTACGGAGCCCTTTGAAAAATGACAAAGATGGTATGATGTATGGCCCACCGGTAGGGACTTACCATGACCCAAGCGCTCAGGAGGCTGGGCGCTGCCTAATGTCTAGTGATGGTCTGCCTAACAAGGGCATGGAATTAAAGCATGGCTCTCAGAAGTTACAAGAATCCTGTTGGGATCTTTCTCGGCAAACTTCTCCAGCCAAAAGCAGCGGTCCTCCAGGAATGGCCAGTCAAAAAAGGTATGGACCACCCCATGAGACTGATGGACATGGACTAGCTGAGGCTACACAGTCATCCAAACCTAGTAATGTTATGCTAAGACTTCCAGGCCAGGAGGATCATTCTTCTCAAAACCCCTTAATCATGAGGAGGCGTGTTCGTTCTTTTATCTCTCCCATTCCCAGTAAGAGACAGTCACAAGATGTAAAGAACAGTAGCACTGAAGATAAAGGTCGCCTCCTTCACCCATCAAAAGAAGGCGCTGATAAAGCATTCAATTCCTATGCCCATCTTTCTCACAGTCAGGATATCAAGTCTATCCCTAAGAGAGATTCCTCCAAGGACCTTCCAAGTCCAGATAATAGAAACTGCCCTGCTGTTACCCTCACAAGCCCTGCTAAGACCAAAATACTGCCCCCACGGAAAGGACGGGGGTTGAAATTGGAAGCTATAGTTCAGAAGATTACATCCCCAAATATTAGGAGGAGTGCGTCCTCGAACAGTGCGGAGGCTGGGGGAGACACGGTTACGCTTGATGATATACTGTCTTTGAAGAGTGGTCCTTCTGAAGGTGGGAGTGTTGCTGTTCAGGATGCTGACATAGAGAAGAGAAAAGGTGAGGTGGCTTCTGACCTAGTCAGTCCAGCAAACCAGGAGTTGCACATTGAGAAACCTCTTCCAAGGTCTTCAGAAGAGTGGCGTGGCAGCGGGGATGACAAAGTGAAGACAGAGACACATGCAGAAACAGTTACTGCCGGAAAGGAACCCCCTGGTGCCATGACATCCACAACCTCACAGAAGCCTGGTAGTAACCAAGGGAGACCAGATGGTTCCCTGGGTGGAACAGCACCTTTAATGTTTCCAGACTCAAAGAATGTACCTCCAGCGGGCATATTGGCCCCTGAGGCAAACCCCAAGGCTGAAGAGAAAGAGAACGATACAGTGACGATTTCACCCAAGCAAGAAGGTTTCCCTCCAAAGGGATATTTCCCATCAGGAAAAAAGAAGGGGAGACCCATTGGTAGTGTGAATAAGCAAAAGAAACAGCAGCAGCCACCGCCTCCACCTCCTCAGCCCCCACAGATACCAGAAGGTTCTGCAGATGGAGAGCCAAAGCCAAAAAAACAGAGGCAAAGGAGGGAGAGAAGGAAGCCTGGGGCCCAGCCAAGGAAGCGAAAAACCAAACAAGCAGTTCCCATTGTGGAACCCCAAGAACCTGAGATCAAACTAAAGTATGCCACCCAGCCACTGGATAAAACTGACGCCAAGAACAAGTCTTTTTACCCTTACATCCATGTAGTCAATAAGTGTGAACTTGGAGCCGTTTGTACAATCATCAATGCTGAAGAAGAAGAACAGACCAAATTGGTGAGGGGCAGGAAGGGTCAGAGGTCACTGACCCCTCCACCTAGCAGCACTGAAAGCAAGGCGCTCCCGGCCTCGTCCTTTATGCTTCAGGGACCTGTTGTGACAGAGTCTTCGGTTATGGGGCACCTGGTTTGCTGTCTGTGTGGCAAGTGGGCCAGTTACCGGAACATGGGTGACCTCTTTGGACCTTTTTATCCCCAAGATTATGCAGCCACTCTCCCGAAGAATCCGCCTCCTAAGAGGGCCACAGAAATGCAGAGCAAAGTTAAGGTACGGCACAAAAGTGCTTCTAATGGTTCCAAGACGGACACTGAGGAGGAGGAAGAGCAGCAGCAGCAGCAGAAGGAGCAGAGGAGCCTGGCCGCACACCCCAGGTTTAAGCGGCGCCACCGCTCGGAAGACTGTGGTGGAGGTCCTCGGTCCCTGTCCAGGGGGCTCCCTTGTAAAAAAGCAGCCACCGAGGGCAGCAGTGAAAAGACTGTTTTGGACTCGAAGCCTTCCGTGCCCACCACTTCAGAAGGTGGCCCTGAGCTGGAGTTACAAATCCCTGAACTACCTCTTGACAGCAATGAATTTTGGGTCCATGAGGGTTGTATTCTCTGGGCCAATGGAATCTACCTGGTTTGTGGCAGGCTCTATGGCCTGCAGGAAGCGCTGGAAATAGCCAGAGAGATGGTGAGTATAAGAAATCTCTTGCCAGCTTGGGATTTTTATTTCATTTGGTTCCTCTTTTCCCATGTTTTTGTTCTTACATGTCACGTGATTATTCTTCCTCGTTAAAGCGCCTATCCCCACATGATGGACAGAAAACGAAATAGGTAATTTGGAAGATTTGTGTAGACTTCTAAAATCATTTTTCATTTTTTGAAATGTATAACTTATGAAGCATACTATGATTATATTTCCTTCTAAAACATTTAATTTCTCTAGGATTACTAACTCATGTGTTCATTTGCTTTTTATTTTGTTGGACCACATCTTTTCTAACCCACACTTTCCAATTGGGATATTTATTCTTTGGGTTGGCTTCATAACTATTATCCTGGGGCAGATCATCATCTTCATTTCTTTCTCTCCTCTATTGAATGTTCTGTTTCCTGAATCCCATGTCTTCATGGTTCTTAAAGTGGGCCTTCGTTTAAGGGTGTGCATCATCCTTTAGTAGTTTTGTGACAAGGGGTGCGTGGAAATGCAAAAATGTTGAGATCCTGTATATTTGAGCATGACTTTATCCTAGCCTCATGCTTAATTGAGAATTGGCTAGGTGTGGAATTCTAGATTGGAAGTGATTTTTCTCTTACTGACTTGCAGTCATTGTTCCTGGTTTGTCCTCTACCTTCCAGTGCTGCAGATGAGAAGACTGCCATTCTAATTTTTTCATCCCTCGTACGTGTTCTGTTTTTCTCCTGGAAAGTTTGAGGATCTTCTCCTTTTCCCTAGGGTCTTGAGATATCAAAATGATAGGTCTTGACTAGGTCTCCTCATTGATTATGTTGGTTACTCTATGAGATCTTATGTACGCTGATGTCTTTCAGTTCAGGAAATTTGTCATGTGGTAGTTCTTTGAAAATGTCCTTCCATTTTCTCTGCTCTCTCTTTTTATAATTCCTGTTAATATAAGGCATTTTACCTCCTGGATTGATCCTCTGTTTTTATCTTTTCTCCTCTGTTTTATCTCATTATCTTTTTGTTGTGATTTCTCCGTACTTTCTTCAACTTTATCATCTAATATTTTTGTTTTGTTTTGTTTTTTTGTCACTCAGGCTGGAATGCAGTGGTGCGTTCACAGCTCACTGCATTCTCGAACTCAGGCTCCCTGGTACCTGGGACTAAAGGCGTGTGCCACCATGCCCAGCTAATATTTATATTTTTTGCAGAGACAGGGTCTCACTGTGTTGCCCAGAGTGTCTCAAACTGCTGTACTCAAGCAATCCTTCCACTTTGGCCTTCCAAAGTGCCAGGAGTATAGGCATGTGCCACAAGCCACAGCGTCCAGCCTTCTAGTCTTTTATTTACTTACTTTTTTCCTGATATTTTGAAGAGCTTTTTTTTTTTTCTCTGAATGTACTGACTTTTAAAGAACAGAGCCTAGTTGATGGCTGTAATCATTTCTCTTACTTTTTGAATACATTATAGTGTGTTTTTTGTTTTTGTTTCAGACAGTTTCACGCCCTTACCCAGGCTGGAGTGCAGTGATGTGATCATGGCTCACTGCGGCCTCCAACCACTGGGCTCAAGGGATCCTTCCATGTAGCTGGACCACAGGTGCATGCCAGTACACCTGGCAAAGTTTTTTACTTTTTGTAGAGACAGCATTTTACTTTGTTGCCCGGGCAGGCTGGTCTCACCTCCTGAGCTTAAGCAATCCTCCCACCTCAGCCTTCCAAAGTGCTGGAATTATAGGCGTGAGCCACCACTCTTGGCCTGTATTGTAATTCTTAAAAATCTTTGTCTGTTTCCTATTTTCTCCTTTCTTATTAGAGGTTCTTCAGATGTCTTGATATATATTTTGTTTGTTTGTTTGTTTTTCTTTTTTTTTCTTTTTTGAGACGGAGTTTCGCTCTTGTTGCCCAGGCTGGAATGCAATGGCTCACAGCTCACTGCAACCTCCACCTCCCAGGTGCAAGCTATTCTTCTGCCTCAGCCTCCCGAGTAGCTGGGATTACAGGCATGCGCCACCATGTGCAGCTAATTTTGTATTTTTAGTAGAGACAGGGTTTCTCCGTGTTGGTCAGGCTGGTCTCGAACTCCTGACCTTAGGTGATCTGCCCATCTCGGCCTCCCAAAGTGCTGGGATTACAGGCTTAAGCCACCACGTCCGGCCTTGGTTTATATTTTTAAGAGAGAAAGAGACATTTTAAAAAATGGCTTGAAGCTCTGTGTTACAGTATGGGCCAGGCTTGCTAGCCTGTAGTCCTCTCCGTAGAATAATAAGGCAGGCAGCCAGCATATAGGTCTTTTCTCTGAGTTGAGTTTTCCCAGAGGAAAAAAAAAAATTTTTTTTTGTTTTGTTCCAGAGAAAAATCTTGAGATTTCCTGTCTAGAGGTGCAAGCCTGGCTGCCAGCATCCTAAAAGCCAAGTGGAGAAGGGGATGTAGGGTTGTGTGGGTGGGGATATGGGCTTACCATTCAGTGTGTGGACTTTGACAGTCTCCCACCTGTTTTTAGTAGATGAGGACAGTTACCTGGTTGAATTAAGGATCTAACTCCGCTTAGAAACTTTGGGCTAATGCTCTATTTTTCAGCCCCATGTTGCACCCCCACTTACTGAGGCCTCCCCAAGCTCTGTGCTGTAAAGTGGCGGGCTTTCTAATGGCTCCTCCACTGTCATCATTACTGTCTGCTTCCTTTCAGTGCACAGAATTACTGTTACTCACTTCATCTCCTATTTCCAGTTTCCCATTGCTCATGCTGTCATGAGTTTATCTTGCAAGTTTATCCACTTTTTTGTGGGAAGGGATCAAATGGATGTACAACTGTATGTTTCATAGTCTACCATATTATTTTTAACCTTCTGGCAAAAAGGAGGTTCCCCTAGACTATAGTAAAAATTATATTGAATGTGAAATATATATTTGAAATTAGAACATTTTAATTCAGTCATGCAAGGAGCTTGCCCTTTCTTCTTATGTCCCCTAATCCCCTAATTATGGTCTTTTATTTTTCCCTCCTTCCCTCTCTCCATTAACGTCACTGTTAATAATTAACGTCACTGTGAAACTCCAAGTTTGAGGTAGATGATTTACTTCCCCTAAGAAGTTTATACGCAATGACATTTTAAAATGCAAAGATCCTAGAAGGGTGTAATATTTAAGACCCTAAAGTACAAAATTCTTTAGTCAAAGTTGAGCCCTCAAAATAATCCGTTAATCATCCTCTTGCCAAAGTTGAGTTCTTGCTTCCCAACTTTCCTTGGAAAGTCACAGTATTTGGTGGGTTTTTTGTTGTTGTTTGTGTTTTGAGACAGAATCTCACTTTGTTTCGGAGTTTCACCGTGTTGGCCAGGCTGGTCTGAAACTCCTGACCTCAGATCATCCACCCGCCTTGACCTCCTAAAGTGTTGGGATTATAGGTGTGGGTCACTGCGCCCAGCCTTTTTATTGCTTTTTGATGTGCATATGTGTATGTGACCATCTGACAGTGTTTTCGTTATTTCAACATTTACTGTTATTAACATAGCACAGTTTTTATGTGTAAACTTTTAGGCATTCTATAGCAATAATTGATAATCAACAATCAGGCTAAATATTCCCCAGCAAATCTCTAGATCCTGTGTCTCAATCCAGGTCTTAGGCCCGGTGTGATGACTCACACCTGTAATCCCAGCACTTTGGGAGGCCGAGGTAGGTGGATCACCTGAGGTCAGGAGTTCAAGATCAGCCTAGCCAACATGGTCAAACCCCGTCTCTACTAAAAATATACAAAAATTAGCTGGGCATGGTGGTGGGCACCTGTAATCCCAGCTACTCGGGAGGCTGAGGCAGGAGAATGGCTTGAGCCTAGGAGGCAGAGGTTGCAGTGAGCCAAGATTGTGCCACTGCACTCTAGCCTGGGCGACAGAGCGAGACTCCGTCTCAAAAAAAAAAAAAAAAAAAGTTAAGCTTATTGTCTCTTAGAGCTGATGTACCACTATCACTATAAGATCCGTTTCTAGCTTTTATTTACCTAGCTTTTATTCTACTTCTCTCAATGCACTCAAGGACAAATTAAAATTACACTAACTTGCCTTTTATTTAATTTGACAGATGATGTTTCAATTGTCCAGGATAATTTTGAGTCTAGTTTTATCTTTAGGTTTTAGCAGATAGATGTATTCAGTTTTGGTCTTGCTTAATGAGCATGCTCTTAATCCTATCATATAAGATAAAGCCACGTATATTTCATTAGAGATCCATTTTGGCCTGTGTATTAGGTGTTTTGACAAGCACGATGTTACATTAAAATATTGGGAAGTCCTCAAGAGACATTGCTCCTCTCCCTGTGTCACACTACTCTGAAAATTGCCAAAAACTAGAACATTTCTATATTTTAAAATGGCCTTTACTTTCCTTCCTTTTTCCCTTCCCACAAGTGTGGGACTTGGGAATCTATTTATTTCTGCACAGTTCCCTTTGCTTCTGTCCAGCATTGACCCCTGTTTGTTTGCCTTGGTATAATTGTGGATGAGAATCAGAATGACCTCTGACATGAATGATATTACAGAGGTAATTGCCTCTGAACGGGTATGGGTATAACTTGGTATGTACAAATCACCTTTGAGACATTAAGGAATGCGAAGGCATGTAGGGATGTGACAGAAGGTGGATCTGGTGACCATGGATCCCTTGAGGCTGCATAGCCCTACTAGTGGGAGAGGCTTTGCTTATTCCCCTCTCATAGAAGGTGCCCCTCCCAAATTTTTCTAACCTCCCTTGGGAAATTTTTAATCTTTTTTTTTTTTACCTGACAGTGTATGTTAACTCGTTTTAGGTTAATTTTTATTTTCTATTTTTATTTTTATTTTGAGATGAGTCTTGCTCTATTGCCAGGCTGGAGTGCAGTGGTGCGATCTCAGCTCACTGTAGCCACCTCCTCGTGAGTTCAAGTGACTCTCCTGCCTCAGTCTCCCAAGTAACTGGGACTGCAGGCATGCACCACCATAGCTGGCTAATTTTTGTATTTTTAGTAGAGATGGGGTTTCACCATGTTGGGCAGGCTGATCTCGAACTCCTGATCTCAAGTGATCCGCCTGCCTCAGCCTCCCAAAGTGTTGGGATTACAGGCGTGAGCCGCCGTGCCTGGCCAATTTTCTTTAAATTTCTGAATCAATATATTTTTATTTTTATTTTTATTTTTATTTATTTTTTTTTGAGATGGAGTCTTGCTCTGTTGCCCAGGCCGGAGTGCAGTGGCCAGATCTCAGCTCACTGCAAGCTCCGCCTCCTGGGTTTACGCCATTCTCCTGCCTCAGCCTCCCGAGTAGCTGGGACTACAGGTGCCTGCCACCTCGCCCGGCTAGTTTTTTTTGTATTTTTTTTTTTTAGTAGAGACGGGGTTTTACCGTGTTAGCCAGGATGGTCTCGATCTCCTGACCTTGCTATCCGCCCGTCTCGGCCTCCCAAAGTGCTGGAATTACAGGCTTGAGCCACTGCACCCGGCCATCTGAATCAATATATTAAAGATTATATTTAGGGTTTTTTGTTTTTCTTAAATTTATTTTATGAGACAGGGTCTCACTCTGTCATCCAGGCTGGAGTGCAGTGGCGTGATCTTGGCTCACTGTAACCTCTGCCTCCCGTATTCAAGTGATTCTCCTGCCTCAGCCTTCCCAGTAGCTGAGATTACAGGTGTGTGCCACCACACCCAGCTAATTTTTGTATTTTTAGTAGAGACGGGATTTGACGATGTTGACCACTCTGGCCTCGAACTCCTGACCTTAAGGAATCCACCCTCCTCGGCCTCCCAAAGTACTGGGATTACAGGTGTGAGCCACCGCACCTGGCCGATTTAGGGGTTTATTTTTAATACAAGTTTAAATAATGGATAATTATTTATTTCCCACATCTAACAGACTCACATCTTTCTTAAATTTACTTTAAGTGGTGATGAAAAACATGATTTGAAAAATATAAAATAGATTGCATTATGAAAATGAAACCACATATTAAAACATCAAAACAGCCAAGTCAGAAAGGTAGTCTCTTTAGTTTAACTATAAAACAGAGCCATCAGTCTATATGCTCTCTAAATTCTCAACTATATGTTCCTTGAAGGTGGTCATTTCCAGGGCCTGGCAAGGCCCCCATCCTGGTGAAGGCTCCCTTCAACTCCTATTCTCTGCTCCTAACTCCAGTATCTCACCTTCACCCCCACCCCTACCTGATTGTTCCTCCTCTGCACCTGCTACACTGCCCTTTCTCACATTCCCACGCTCCCTTTCTCCATTCTCCTCTCCCTCCCAGCCCCCTCTCTCTGGCAAGCACTTGCTGTTTGTTACTTCAGCTGGGACCCATCTTCATTTCTCACTCTCTAGGCGGTGGCGCCCTGTTCCCCTTGCTATTTCCTTAGCTTTCAGTATATAGCAGAGAGTTGTATCTAATTTACCTGTTTTTCTTAACACTATGTGGTATATCTTTTTATATCACTACATGATGACATTGACACTAAATTTCCAGAGAAAGGGTTTTCTTTCAGGATTTTGTCCAAATTCTAAAGGATCAAGTGAAATTTTCAGTTTTGAATTTTATTGCATATATTACCTTACAGAATAAATCATGACAAATTGAAGGACTCAAATTTTACTATGATTTATTTATTGATTTTTTCTTTTTAGAGGTGGGGGATGATGTGGGGAGCATTACACATGATTTTAAAGTAAAATTTATAAGGAGTGCACGATTCTTTGGAAATGCCAAGCCTGGGCAAGGTGGCTTATGCTTGTAATCCTAGCACTTTGGATTACTTGAGCCCAGGAGTTTGAGACCAGCCTGGGCAACATGGAGAAACCTTGTTTCTACCAAAAATACGAAAATTAGCCAGTCTTTTAACCCAGTCTCAAAATAGAGAAAAATATTCAAAAAAATCCCAAAGGACCATAAACAAGAATATTGATAAACAAGCCACAACACACAAGTTGTTATATATTAATTACTCAACCCTGGGATGTTAAACTAGTTATTGCTAATCTGTTAAAAGAGCAAACAGTAAATAGCATGTAAAAGCAGGCATCCCTTTCCTTTTTTTTTGAGATGGAGTCTTGCTCCATAGCCCGGGCTGGAGTGCAGTGGCCGGATCTCAGCTCACTGCAAGCTCCACCTCCCAGGTTTACGCCATTCTCCTGCCTCAGCCTCCCGAGTAGCTGGGACTACAGGCGCCCGCCACCTCGCCCGGCTAGTTTTTTGTATTTTTTAGTAGAGACGGGGTTTCATGGTGTTCGCCAGGATGGTCTCGATCTCCTGACCTCGTGATCCGCCCGTCTCAGCCTCCCAAAGTGCTGGGATTACAGGCTTGAGCCACCGCGCCCGGCCGAAAGCAGGCATCCCTTTCAATTCAACAACTTTCTGAGTCTCTGCTGGAAAACCAGTTGAAATCTGAAGTTTAGCTGCTGTCAGGGAACTTGCAGGGTGACTCAGCTTCAGCCTTGGCCCCTTAGCTGGTGTGTGGTTAGAGAAGCTCTATGTCAAGGCTTCTGAACTTCATGCAGGAAAGTTTGTGTGATTCTGCAGAAAGCAACTCCTTGCCACACGCAGATCCTGCACTGGGGCTTTGATTTTTCCAAAAGATACGGCTTCCTTCATCCAATACTGTTTCAGAAAAATGGAGATTCCTCCTCCGCACCCCAAGCCAAGGCCAATTTTGTGAGACCCTCAAGGCTTGCTACTGCAGATCAGTTTTGTCCAATTTATTGGAAAAACGTATGAGAAGAGAAAATCCAGTCAGCTAAACACTTGTTCCAGAAGGTCCTGGCTTTTGCCGTTCTGCCCAACAGCTGTGTAGTGGGGAGGCCTGGGTGAGAGCCCCACAGTCACACTGCTTCATATGAGTTCCAGGACTTGCTGTTTCCTCGCTGGGTCAGTAGCTCAAGTCACTTAACCTCTGTGCTTCACTGTCCTCATCATACAAAGTATGAAATCTAACAGTACCTACAGTAAACGAGAATGTTAGGAGGATTAAATGTGTTACTCTTTGGAAAGTGCTTAGAGCAGTGTTTGGCACATTTCAACAGTTAGGTGGTTTCAGAGGAAATGCAAACTGCAGACTGGTGTCCACCCTCAGATGGTGTCCTCCCTCATTGTTGTCTTAGTAAAGATGTGTTCCTGTTAGCAAGCTCACTCAGTACTCTGGAGCTCATGTTGTAGTTCCATCATAGTGCAGCTAGCTAATCTTTCCAGGGGTGTTCAGAACTTAATCTCTTTGAAAGTTGTCCTGTGTGGAAATATAAACATTTTCTCCTTTTTACTCTTGTTGGAAACTCAAGTTTGCTGCGGGGGGAAGGGTGGTGGCAGGGGGTGAGGTATTTCAGGTGCAGTATTAATATTATGTCTTATGAAATAGCATCAGCCAACACGAACACACTCAGGAATTCTCTCGAGAGAGAGAGAAGGCAAAAGGGAGGGAATAAAATCTACCTTGCATGTTAAGTAAAAGCATTAATATTTTAGTGAAATGGCAAAGTTTTGATAGTGATTATCTAAAGCCAAACGAGTCTACCTGGTAGTAAAATTGGGTTTTTGTTTTTGGTTTGTTTTGTTTTTTGAGACTGAGTCTTGCTCTGTCACCCAGGCTGGAGTGCAATGGCGTGATCTCGGCTCACTGCAACCTGCGCCTCCCAGGTTCAAGCAATTCTCCTGCCTCAGCCTCCTGAGTAGCTGAAATTACAGGCGCCTGCCACCATGCCCAGCTAATTTTTGTATTTTTAGTAGAGACAGGGTTTCACCATGTTGGCCAGGCTGATCTCGAACTCCTGACCTCAACTGATCTGTCTGCCTTAGCCTCCTAAAGTGGTGGGATTACAGGCATGAGCCACCGCGCCTGGTCTAAAGTTGGTTTTTTAAGTAAACTTTTTAACATGTCAGCACTAAAAGTAAGGCCCCAGATAATTAAGAATTCCGAGTTTGTGTGGTGTACTCACAGAATGGTTCAGGACAAATACTTCCCTATAGCACTCCACTTCCTCCCCCAAAACAGTGAATATAGGGAGAATATGTGAACTCCAAAGGGCTTGTATTGGTCCGTTATTGCATTGCTATAAAGAAATGCCTGAGGCTAGGCGCAGTGGCTCAAGCCTGTAATCCCAGCACTTTGGGAGGCCGAGGTGGGTGGATCACAAGGTCAGGAGATCGAGACCATCCTGGCTAACACCGTGAAACACCGTCTCTACTAAAAAAATACAGAAAACTAGCCGGGCGTGGTGGCGGGCGCCTGTATTCCCAGCTACTTGGGAGGCTGAGGCAGGAGAATGGCGTGAACCCGGGGGGCGGAGCTTGCAGTGAGCCGAGATTGCGCCACCGCACTCCAGCCTGGGGCACAGAGCGAGACTCCATCTCAAAAAAAAAAAAAAAGAAAAAAAAAAAAAAAAAGAAATGCCCTGAGACTGGGTAATATATAAAGAAAAGAGGTTGAATTGGCTCACAGTTCTGGAAGCTGTATAGGAATCATGATGCCAGCATCTGCTCAGCTTCTGGAGAGGCCCCAGGAAACTTACAGTCATGGTCAGAGGCAAAGGGGGAGCAGGCTTCTTGCATGGAAGGAGCCAGGAGCAAGACAGAGTGAGGTGGAAGGTGCTGCACACTTTTAAACAACCAGGTCTTGTGAGAACTCTGTCTCACAGGAACAGCACCCACATGATCCATCCACCTCCCACCAGGCCCTACCTCCAGCACTGGGTACTACAATTCAACACGAGATTTGGTGAAGACAGATCCAAACCATATCAGTGCTCTATTGTATTTGAGGGATTTAACCTTTAATTTACGGGCAGTGCCAAACCTCTAGTGATTTCTAAGCGTGTAAATCACATGTACAGGTTTGTGTTTTATAAAGGAAACTCAGGAAATAAGTAGGGACAGATCAGAAGCAGACAGGTCATTCGAGAGGCTGTGGGATTAATTTGTGCAAGAGCTGGTAAGGACTGAGTATGTAGTAGAAATGGGAGTCAGAAGGATTGGATGGATCTGAGAAACATTTTTGGGATTCAAAGTTGATAGTTTTTGTTTGTTTGTTTGTTTTTGAGATGGAGTCTTGCTCTGTCACCCAGGCTGGAATGCAATGGCACGATCTCAGCTCACTGCAACCTCCACCCCCCAGTTTCAAACCATCCTCCCGCCTCAGCCTCCCAAGTAGCTGGGGTTACAAGCATGCGCCACCACGCCCGGCTAACTTTTGTAATTTTAGTAGAGATGGGGTTTGACCATGTTGGCCAGGCTGGCCTCGAACTCCTGACCTCAAGTGATCCACCTGCCTCCCAAAGTGCTGGGATTATAGGCGTGAGCCACCACACCCAGCTAAAGTTGATAGATTTTAAACACTGACTAGATGTAGCAGGTTTGGGAAAGTGAGGCAGAGGTCAAGGATGAAGTTGAGGTTTCTAGCTCCAGCAAGTCAGTGGGTGGGGTGAGGGGTCATCAACATACCAATAACAGAAAGAAGGGTTGAAGAAAAGAAATTTAGGTTTGCATTTAATATGTACTAGACAAGAAAATATTAGATATGAAGGCAGTTCAGCCTAATGTTTAGATCAGTCAACACTAGATTCTAATACAGCGTTTTAAATAAGAGCTGCTTGCTTTTTATTTAGCCTTTCAAATAGATGTAAACTGGTAAATTTTTAAGTCCAAATTGAAAGTGGAGAGAAAAATAGGAAATCATGAGGTCTGTGTTATGTTTATTAAAAAAAAAAAAAAAAAAAGAGAATCCCAAAAAGATGTCAAAAAAATTTAAGCTATCATTATAATTATTCCTAAAATGCAATTGGAAGGGGAAACAGAAAGGATAGCTTGCTGTTTGGGCTTTTTTTTTTTTGGACAGAGTCTCACTCTGTTTGCACAGTCTGGAGTGCAGTGGTGTAATCCCACTGCAACCTCTGCCTCCCAGGGTCAAGCAATTCTCCTGCCTCTGCATCTGGCTAATTTTTTTCTTTTTCTTTTTCTTTTTTTTTTTTTTTAGAGATGGGGTTTTGCCATGTTTGCCAGTCTGGTCTCGAACTCCTGACCTCAGGTGATCCACCTGCCTTGGCCTCCCAAAGTGTTGGGATTACAGGCCTGAGCCACCACACTTGGCCTGTTTAGGCTTTTAAAATAATTTTCCCAAGATACTGACAATGTGGTGAAAACCAAGACTATGTTTAACTGAGAAAGAGCACATATCAAACATTTTTATGGGCCTGAAGAAGACCTCTCTGTTGTGCAGTGCACCCTGTTGCCTCAGTTTCAGAATGCAGCCTCAGTGCCTTTATGCACTGAACTGAGACTAGGCCAAGTGCTAGCACTTTATAGCGAAATGGGCTCTGAAGTGGGAATCGTTGCTCTACCCATAGGAAGCGGCAGGAAACATGGGAAAAGGCAGAAGAAAAGATAAACTGGCCGCAGCGTTTAGATGAGGTGCTGGCACCATCCGTGCTGGTCAAGGTTCCCAGTTGTACTCCTGAGTCATGAAAATTTATGTATTATTTACATAAAGATAACATTATTATTATTGTAAAACTAATGGAACTGTTAGTAAAAGAATGCCATAATCCTGATAACCCAACATATCTGCCTCTTTTCTAGACTTTGTCCATGTGCTGATTATTTCACTAGATACAATAGTATAATACAGTCAGCTTCCCATATTCATGGGTTCTGCGTTCTTGGATTCAATCAACAGCAGATTGAAAATAATTGGAGGGGGCGGGCCACAGTGTCTCATGCCTGTAATCCCAGAAACTTGGAAGGCCAAGGTGGGTGGATCATCTGAAGTCAGGAGTTCAAGACCAGCCTGGCCAACATGGTGAAACCCCGTCTCTACTAAATATACAAAAGTTAGCTGGATGTGGTGGTGCTGCACGCCTGTAATTCCAGCTACTAGGGAGGCTGAGGTAGAAGAATGGCTTGAAACTCGGGAGGCGGAGGTTGCAGTGAGCCAAGATTGCACCACTGCACTCCAGCCTGGGTGACAGAGCAAGACTCCATCTCAAACAAAAAGAACCATCCTGGCTAACACGGTGAGACCCCGTCTCTACTAAAAATACAAAAAAAGGCCGGGCGCGGTGGCTCAAGCCTGTAATCCCAGCACTTTGGGAGGCTGAGACGGGCGGATCACGAGGTCAGGAGATCGAGACCATCCTGGCTAACACGGTGAAACCCCGTCTCTACTAAAAAATACAAAAAACTAGCCGGGCGAGGTGGCGGGCGCCTGTAGTCCCAGCTACTCGGGAGGCTGAGGCAGGAGAATGGCGTAAACCCGGGAGGCGGAGCTTGCAGTGAGCCGAGATCGCGCCACTGCACTCCAGCCTGGGTGACAGAGCCAGACTCCGTCTCAAAAAAAAAAAAAAAAAAAAAAAAAAAACAAAAAAAAATTAGCCGAGCGTGGTGGCAGGTGCTTGTAGTCTCAGCTACTCAGGAGACTGAGTCAGGAGAATGGTGTGAACCCGGAAGGCAGAGCTTGCAGTGAGCCGAGATCACACCACTGCACTCCAGCTTGGGCAACAAAGCAAGACTCTGTCTCAAAAAAAAAAAAAAAAAAAAAAAATGGAGGGAAAAATTCCATTTGTCCTGAATATATACAGACTTTTTTCTTCTTGTCATTATTTTCTAGATGAGAAAGTATAAACAACTTTGCATAGTATTAGTTACATCATATTGGATATCATACGTAATCTAGAGATAGCTTAAAGTATACAGAAGGATGTGCTTAGCTTATATACAAATACTGTGCTATTTTATATAAGCGACTTGGGCATCCATGGAGTTTGGTATTGGCAGAGGTCCTGGAACCAGTCCTCCATGGATACCAGGAACGGCTATAATGACTGCTAACATGTACTGAATGCTTTCTAAGCACTATACATGAATTATCACATTTAGACCTCAAACCAACCCTTTCTGATGGGTCTCATCACACTCCAGGTGAGATTTGAGGTCTAGAGAGGAATTTGCCCAGGATTCAAACCTTGTGAGTCTCCATCATCACAGTGTAGATACAAGTCTGTGTTGCTTTTTTAACTTTATTTTGTAATTTTAATTTTCATACTAATCTGGGTTTTTTTGTCCTAATTTAATGTTAGTATGATGTGATTTATCCAAGTATCGCACTCTTATGGAGGTGGTTTCCAGTTAATTTACTACTTTGTATGGAGCAATAAGCATTTTTATTTTTCGATTTATAGAAAAAATTTATAGCTATTGAACTGCTAGGTCAAAAAGGGCCAACATTGTTACGGTTTTTGATAGGCATTGTCTTGTGGTTTAACCAACAAAGGGTCATACCAAGGCATGAGCATCCATGAGGACAGGTGAGCCCTTGTTTACTGCCACCTCAGTGACATTGGACCTTCTTTTTAAACTTTTAGTTTCTTTTCATTTATTAGTGATATTAATGTTGTTCCATGTTAATTTTGTGTTTAATGTCTATTAATTGTTACTTTGGATTTTTTTTTTTTTTTTTTTTGAGACGGAGTCTCACCCTTTCACCCAGGCTGGACTGCAGTGGCACTATCTTGGCTCACTGCAAGCTCTGCTTCCCAGGTTCATGCCATTCTCCTGCCTCAGCCTCCCGAGTAGCTGGGACTACAGGTGCCCGCCACCACGCCCAGCTGATTTTTTGTATTTTTAGTAGAGACGGGGTTTCTCCATGTTAGCCAGGATGGTCTCGACCTCCTGACCTCGTGATCTGCCCACCTTGGCCTCCCAAAGTGCTCGGATTACAGGCATGAGCCACTGCGCCCGGCCTGGAATTTTATTATTTATTCTCAATTTGTTGTTTTTCTGTACCTATTTCCCATAGCCTGAATCACTTCTCTGGAAAATTCAGATGTATGGAACTCTTTTCTTCAGGGGTGCCCCTAAATTCGTAGAGCTCTTAAAAAGTTTCTCATCTGTAAATTAAATGATGGTAGAGGACTGTAAGGGATAAAACTAACTTTGCTGGAAATCAGGTAG
Source organism: Macaca nemestrina (assembly GCF_043159975.1). Taxonomy (NCBI): domain Eukaryota; kingdom Metazoa; phylum Chordata; class Mammalia; order Primates; family Cercopithecidae; genus Macaca; species Macaca nemestrina. Next base: position 109,907,624 of record NC_092139.1, on the reverse strand, counting down.
CCTCCTTGGTGGATACTAAAATACTCTTGGAAGCTTTTGAGTTGTTGTTGTTTTAAAGGAAGCAAATATTATGAGCTAGCATCAGCCTTAGAATTGTGTCCTCATGTGTTGGTTTCGTAAAGATACACTCCTGTCTCTAAACTTACTGGTGGAAATTAAACTGAAGAGAAAAATTCAGCCCTATCTGATGCTGTCCACGTAAACCTGGTAATAGTGGAGTGATTTTGGTTGTATGCACTTAAGAGCTGTCACTTAATTTGAAGATGTTGGCAGCATACTGCTGTCAGTTAACATGCCTTATTAAAATAGATTTGAAGAACTGCTACACAGGCAGATAAACAATACCAAAGTCAACAAAATAACAAATTTCCAACAGAACTCAAATCTGAAGTGGTGCTACTCCCTTCTGATGGACTAGCACCACCAGTGGAACCTGGGTGCCCTGACATTGTTCAACTGTGGAGGCATTTCATCTCTGTTACATGTTTCATGGAGCAGCTAGTGGAAGTTTCTAGTAAAATGTATATTCATCTAACAAGTCTCAGGCCTGTTCATTGTGGCTGGCTCCCTGGGGGTGCCATGTGGTTTCAGACTTCGAAAGCTGTGATTGTGAACCTTAAATCTTAGTTCAGACAGATGTCAGGTGAAGGCCTCTGGTTTGCTTGAAAGTTATTCTTGTTTTTTCATACAAAGCTGGTTGCTAGGATAATAGTGTAATTCATTAGGATAAGTGATAGGATAGTTGCCAAATTCTGTTTGCTTGTTTCTAGGTAGGGTTCTTTATTGAAGTAATAAAAATATACTAGTGCTTTAAAAGGGCAACTCCGCAAAAATGAAATGTATTTGTTTGCTAACGGAAGACTTTGTGTCTCCCTTCTCTTCAGAGAGCAGGCCTGTGAGCATTTTAATCTACTATTTGTGAAAAGCACGTGGATTTAAAACCAGCTCACCTGTCACCTCATCCCCTAGGCAGCAAGTGCTGCCAGCAGCACTCCCATTTTACCTGTTACACCACTTAGCACCCATGGGTCAGATCCCCCAAGTCACTCCAATAGTGGCAGGTCCGAGTGCCTCCTCACTGAGGGTAGGACAGACTTCTGAGACCTTACTGACTCAGCCTTCCCTTTGCAGGTTACACAGACTCAACAGTATTCAGAGCCTATGCCTCCCAGCACTTACGCAAATGCTCAGCTAAGCTGGAGCTGCTCTTGGTGTGACTACCAGCTTACCTGATTGTCTTCTTCACCAGATAGGTTCCCCCCAAGAGTTAAGTTGGCCCCAGAGCCCACCCTAGTGCCTGGCATGGGGGTGATCAGTACAGCGTAAATTTGTGACTGATAGGTTATTTAAGAGACACATAGGAGCAATGTAACCTCCAGTGGGAAGAGGTGGGCCTTTGGATGCCATTTAAATATGTATGTTTAAAAGTATGTAATATTGGGCTGGGCGCGGTGGCTCCTACCTGTAATCCCAGCACTTTGGGAGGCAGAGGCAGGCTGAGGTCAGGAGTTTGAGACTAGCCTGACCAATGTGGGGAAACTCCATCTCTACTAAAAATACAAAAGTTAGCTCAACTACTCAGGAGGCTGAGGCAGGAGAATCCACTTGAACTGGAAGGTGGAGGTTGCAGTGAGCTGAGATTGCGCCATTGCACTCCAGCCTGGGTGACAAGAGCGAAATTCCATCTCAAAAAAAAAAAAAGTACATAATATTGGAAATAATTTGTGAATATGCTGGTCAGAATTTTAATCTACGTATAAAAAATTAAGGAGTTGTTAAAAGTGTGTTTTGATAGTGAGACTGACTTGTTTTTCTGTATGCTACTTTATAGTTTTGGGGAACAATATGAATGGCTGAGAGATGGATGACCGTCAATATTCTTAATTTCTTGCCCTTGTGTTCTTTGTAAGGCACAATATGCCAGGAACAGGTTCTGCCTTCATTATAGAGGGCATCTGTATGAGGCTTTGTTGTTCATGAGTTTCAGTGTATGTCTCTGGGGACAAAAACGTGATTTGCCACTGGGTGAATGTAGTGCCACCTGAATGTTGAAAAACACAACTCCTGAATCCCCACCAAACCTGTTCTTCCTCCAAGGTCTCCCAAGAGAACAGGTTTGGTGGGATTCAGGAGTTGTATTTTGTTCATGTTATGTCTGAGATGCCTCCTAGACATTCAAGTGCAGTATGACCATTTCAGAATGAAGGAATTTCCAATGGATAGTTTTTTGCAGGTAAAAGCAGCCCCACGGTATGTTCAGTGAGCACTTGCATAAGTGCTGGGAGGCATGGTCTCTGGATACCCTGAGGTCTGTGTAAGTGTGGAGAAGCTATGCCTAACTCGGCCAAAGGGAAGGTTGAATCAGTAAGGCCTCAGAGGCCTGCCCTCCCCATGTGGCACTCAGACCTACCACTACTGGAGTGACTTGAGGGGTTTGAAGCATGAGTGGCAGGGGAAATAGATAGGCCCATGTCAAGAACCACACCCTGTTGCTTTGCCAATCGCCTGCACTATGCCCTGTGAAACTCACAGTCCACCAAGAGCACTCTGTTAGTTCTCTGCACTGAACAGCCATTTTACCTGGCTTTCTCAGTAACACCACCTACTCCTACCCCCGCCACCCCACACTCTCCCAGGCAGAAACAGAGTCATTAGTATTTAGCCCTCTCACTGTGGGCTAGGTGACGACTTGTTCCTTCACTAGGGTACATCAGGACAGCGATAAGTGTTAAGCATCCCTGGTAGAGACCTGAGGATCGTTGTGCAAGGCAGCCGTGGTTGTTGATAGGTATCTGTATCAACTACTGATGTTTTAGCTTCACCTCCTGGCAGGGCAAGGCTTTTAGCAGTGCCGCAGAAACCCTTCTTCATTAAAGCAAATCATCTCCCAACAATGGAATCTCACTGATTTGCTGACCCAGCATTCTGTTCTCTCAGACCTACCTCGTCCCTTCCCGCCTTTGGAAAAAAGTTCCATTTAGGGTGAATAGGCCAACAAAATCTTGTTGCTCAGCTCCAGAAGATTATCTGTTTAAGATCTTCCAAATTAGCTCTAGAGAACCCCAGGAAATGATCCAGCCACATAAAGACTCACTTTTCCCGTGGACCCTCAAGGAGCTCTGAGACCACCAGCAAACACCCAGTTGTTGCCTTTAGCTCCTTAATTTGACTTGGGAACTCTGAAATCCCTTAGTCATTGGTATATGTTCAGACAATTTCAATAATCTGGCTAGTGCCATCCTCTATTTGTTGCTGCTCTCTAATCTCACTCTTGAAATGAAAGTCATGTGATGGAACCACCATTTATTATATGACCACCACGCTGCCCAGAGACAAGGCCCGAAGGAGAGCACAGAGGCTCTTGAATTTACCAGATGGTCCTTGTTGGCAATGAGTCATAATTATAGAATCTTGTAGGTCATATTTTATCCTTCATCCAAATGTCTGTAGGAGTTGGCTTCTTGGGAAACTATAAACATCACTTAGTCCCTCAGCCCAATTTCTTAACCTGTAAAATGGGGTTAGTAATGGACTGCCTTGTCAAGTTGTTAGATAAATGAAATCTGTCCTAACAATTAATAGACACTTAAATCTTGGGGCTTGGCATGGTGGCTCACACCTGTAATCCCATCACTTTAGGAGGCTGAGGTGGGAGGATTGCCTAAGCCCAGGAGTTTGAGACCTGCTTGAGCAACAAAGTGAGATGCTGTCTCTACAAAAAATAAATTAGCCAAGTGCAGTGGTATGTACCTGTGGTCTCAGCTACTAAGGAAATAGAAGCAAGAGGATTCCTCTAGCCCAAGAATTTGAGGTTGCAGTGAGCTCTGATTGCTCCACTATGAGTACAGTGGCACAATCAAAGCTCACTGCAACCTCAAACTCTTTGGCTCGATGAATGAGGGACAGAGTGAGACCCTGTCTCAAAAAAAAAAAAAAAAAAAAAAAAGTGAAGGTGGAGGAGGAGACGTATTGAGGAATTATGCAGGATTTCTAAACTTGGTTATATTACTTCCAGATCTCTATTTTCTTCATGGAGACTCTTGGAGTTTCCTTCCCCCCCCCCCCCCCCCGCCCTTTTCTGTTGAAGTGAAGATTGTACTCTTGCGGAATATCTTCCTAATCTGGTAGGAATCTTCTGAAACGGAAATGTAGAAGAAAGTTTCCGCATCTATGAAGATGAATTGAACCAATAGTTCTAAAACTTTCTTGAGGATAAAAACACCTGGGATGCTTCCCATTCAGTCTCTTTTGGGACAGTGTCCTCAGTCTGTTTTTTTAACTCAAGCTTGGGACCATGCTGGTGCTGGTGGCAGAGTTACACTTTGAGAAATGCAGAAATCAACTCTGAAAACTCAGGGTTCATAAGCTAGTCACAGATTTGGGTGCCAAAGTTTCCATTCTAGTGTGGACGTAGTTTTTCCTTCCGGTAGGTTTCCAGGAAGAAAAGGCCCTGGATTGAGCATGACCTGTGGGAGTGACATGAAATGAGATGTGAGGCTAGTCTCATGTTATTGCCAAATTAAATGACCACACTGAAGCTTGGCTGAGAGGTGGCAGGGGCTGGCTTAGGATTTGAGGACCAGTGATCCTATGGTTGTTTCATTGGCAGTAGCTTCAGTATATCAAGATATCCTCGTTTTTGAACGTTCCTTTCTGCTGGGACTCTGTTATTTCCTGAGTATCTGAGACTAAGTGCCTCCAGTGTTTCTCCTGTCAGGCTGCCCCTGCCTTTGAAAAACTTGCCAGTTCCAGGAATAGGGTGGCTTTGCCTGACAATACGTCAACCTGTCTGAAAAGATGGACAGGTGAGAGCGTTGGTGAGATGGCAGTGGCTCTGGATGCGAAAAGAGGAAGGTAGTACGAATGCAAGAAGGAAGAGAGGAGTAAATGAGAAAGACCTCCAGAGCCAAGTGTTTGGAACAGCTTTGGAGATTTCCGTTTCAGTATGATCTTCACAGATTTGAAATCTTGTTAAGGGAGTCCTATTGTAGCAGCAGGTTTGTCGTTTCTGCTGCTGAAACTGTAAACATTTCAGTATGGGTGCCTTGTGAATAAGCAGCTTCCAGTAATTGGCTTTCTGGAAGCACAGACCCAACTCCTGGGTAGGATGAGCCATGGAGAGAAGCAGCTTACATCAAGAGTCACTTCCCTGGAGTGTAATTTCTTTAAAAAGATGCCTTCTTAGATTCAGAAAACACAAAATGGAATCATTTCTCTTTAATAAGCTAATCCACTGAGCAAAGGGTAAAATAAAAATACGCTAGTGCAAGATCTTGTGCAACTTCAATTTCAGTGTTTTAAACTATGTCTGTAAGCATTTCTCTCCCTGTACTTGAGAAAAAGCTCTTCTCTTCTCTTTGTCACAGGGCTGCTGCAGGGCTCCTACTCCTGCTGGGTTCAGCCTTTTCTCAGGTTCTCTGCTTTTATTCAGAGGAAAAGTGCTAATTAATGGCTTATACCTAGTCCTGGACTCTAGCACTCTGTGCCCTTCCTTTCTAACTTCTTAAAGGGCACAAGCTCCTTTTAATATGGAAAAACTCGTTAGACAAAATGTATAAGGTTTTCAACACAGTTGCAGTTTTCTTTTGGGGCTATAAAAGAAACTTCTGATTAGGATTATTTTAGTGGAGTGTATATAACTGTAGATAAGATAAAATGCAGGCTGGGTGTGATGGCTCATGCCTGTAATCCTAGCACTTTGGAAGGCCGAGGAGGGTGGATCACCTGAGGTCAGGAGTTCGAGACCAGCCTAGCCAATATGGCAAAACCCTGTCTCTACTGAAAATACAAAAATTAGCTGGACGTGGTGGTGGGTGCCTGTAATCCAGCTACTTGAGAGGCTAAGGCAGGAGAATCACTTGAACCCAGGAGGCAGAGGTTTTGGTGAGCCAAGATCTCATCACTGAACTCCAGCCTGGGCGACAGCGTGAGACTCCGTCTCAGAAATAATAATAAAATGCAAACTGTGTTTCAGAAAAAAAGGCAAGTTTGGTTAGCACAAAGAAACATCATTAGTGACACCTGCGTTGGCCTTCTGAGTTACAAGACTTCGTGTTAACATTATAACAAACTACGTATACATCTTGTGCAAGAGAAAAATTACTAAACCAAGCCTTCTTGAGTAATGCTTTAATTTTCCAGAAGGGGGACAAAGATTGGATTTAACTTAAATTGAGGCAAATGGATGTATTTTATTTGGGAAATTGTGTTTTGTTCCTCCTTTGTTTTGCCTCCGTAAATTTATTAATGCAGAACCTGAAAGCTGTAAACCCAGGATAATTAGAGTTACGGTGTTGTAGAACATTAAAAACCTACAGCAAGTGGCTGATATCTGCCTACCATATCTGCAGTTGAAGTTCATACCATGTGTGATAATTATGAACTTTCTTTTTTGTGGGCACCTTGGTAGAAATAATTAGTAGCACCTGCCATATTTTTATGTGTTACTTTAACATTATCATCAATAAAGTGTACATACTAAAACAGATAGCTGAGGGTGGGGAATAAGTGGTTAAATACTGTGCCTGACCTGTAAAATACACTCCAAATAGACAAAAGGAACACCTATGTGTGGCAGCATAGCTGGGTTTGGTTTAATCAGCAGTAGTAGATTGTTAGCATTAACTCCTGGATGTCTGTGATGCTGCCCATAGCCTTGCAGACAAGCCTAGAGGGCCTTTGTAGTTTCAAGGGACCATCCACTCCACATGGGAATAGAGAGTAACAGAAAATGACTAGGGATCAGTATTGGCACTTCCTGGGAAGTATGTGCAGGGTGTATGTGTGTGTCAGTCAAGGTCTTGCCCTGTCATCCAGGCTGGAATGCAGTGGTGTGATCATAGTTGGCTGCAGCCTTGACCTCATGGGCTTGAGCAATCCTCCTGCCTCAACCTCCTGAATAGCTGGGACTACAGGCGAGCACCAACACACCCAGCAAATTTAATTTTATTTTTTGTAGAGACAGGGCCTTGCTTTGTTGCCCAGGCTAATCTTGAACTCCTGGCCTCAGGCAATCCTCCCACCTCAACCTCCCAAAGTGCTGGGATAACAGACATGGGCCACCTTAGACCTGGCCCTGTTCAGGTTCTTTTGCCCTGATCAATGTCTTTAAATAGCAGAAGATACCCCTACCCGGTCCTTTTTTCCCAACTAGGTATTATCCCCAATGTACTGTTGAGGAAATTGAGACTTAAATTAACTTGCCTAGGCTCCTGTACCAGTGAGAGATAGGGCCAAAGTATTAGTTTCTTTTAGCCCTGCTGCTCTTCCAGATCAGTAGCTTCAGTGGACAGCTCCGTTCCAGCAAAAAACTCCGAGAACTTCCTCTCCACCCCAGCTTTCTCTCTTTTCCTTATTTCATGTCTTTGTTTTTAGACTGCCTAAATTTGAGCTAAAAATCAAGAAAGATTTCTGATAAGGAATATCTGAATTAAGGAAGGCACATAGAGGAATTGTCAGTTAAACTAACTGGACCACTTTCTTTGACTGGATTTGTTGTTGTTGTCCTCTACTTTAGGAGAAGTAAAGTGATATGGAGAAAAGCTTGCTAGCAGGGATTTATTTTAAAAAGCAAGTTTTAGTCTCTGTCCTGGGATCACTTTGATAAAGCCTAGTCTCTTCCTCATGTCTTATAAGAATATTCTTAATACAGAATCATAACTCTAAGGCAATGGAAAACAATCAGTTTACTCAAAATCCTGAGCTATTTACTAAAGCAGAAAGATAGCCTGTGTTCTATAAAAGGTTTCTCGTAGTTACCCATAAAATATTTGGAATTAAACCCATTCCTGACCAGTTGAGATTTTGCTCTTAGTCCAAAACATTCTCTTCTGTAAATGGAATCTTTCTAGGAGAAAGTAGCATTTAGAGCAGGTGCCATGTGTGTGCTCACCTCATCAGAATCCTGCTGTGCTGGCATCCAGAGGGCTCCCTGTCCACTGTGCCGATTTACACTGCCACACATGCGGGCTCACTGCAACACATCTCACAGACCCCTGGCCATCTGTCAGCATCAAGTCCTGTCAGTTTTACCTCCAGAGTGTCTATGCAGCCTCTTGTATGCATTTCCACCACCAGTACCCAAACTCTTCTATATCATCTCTAACCCAGCAACGGCCATTGTTGGCCCCGGGTTCCTGCACATCAGCTGCCCACCCCCTCAGAGTTGTGCTCCACTGTGTCAGTTCCCTATACCCTGCCTGCTTCTCCCTCCACAAAGCAGTTTGTTCCCCTTCCCCCGCAGGTAGCTCTTACTCACTCTTGATGACTCAGGTCAAGCTACGCTCTGTCAAGAATGCTTTCCTGACCTCCTTAACTAGGTTGGTGACATTACCTCTCTATGCTCTGAAGTATTATTTACATCACTGTTTAAATTTTGCTTTACCCCCACATCATTCTGTGAGCTCCTGGAGGGTAGACACTTGGTGAACTTTGGCTCCCCATTTCAGCCCCTGCACACAGGCATGCAATAAAAATTTGTAGAATGAATAAAAAGAAAAGATTATTATACTTCTGAAGTCGATACCATCAACTCATAAAGGAACTTAAATATCAAAGAAAAGAGCACTGAGAATAAAAGGCACCTTGATCACACAGTGTCTTACAACCTTTAGAGAAACCTGCACGTCAGGGGGAAAGTCCAGCCTGATCAAGTTCTTATTAATTTTCATCCAACCCATGTTTCTACTTTCTGTACATTGCAGTTTTATGCTGTGGAATCAGGATTGACACATTAGTAAGGCAAATTAAAAGTCCCAGAGAACAGCTCGTTAGGAAGTCAAACTGCCTTCTTCACATTCAGTAGAATAATTTACACTTTATGATTTTGAAGAAGCACCAGTCTGGTGTTTTTACAACTTCATTAGCCAAGGGTTACCTTCACGTTACTGCAGAGGTCCCTTCTTCATAACACAGCTCACAGGTGACAATCTGGATTTTTTAAAGCAACAATGGCATAAAAAGAGGTGTATGTGACAGAATCTTCTGGAGAAAAGACCTCCTTCCCCACCTGCATCTTGGACCTACTAACTTTTCATTATTTGTTTGCTCAGTGTAAAAATGAACAAGTCTGTTGTATAAAGCTGTGTGTATTCTGAATATGTTCTTCATCTGCTCAGGATTGTGGCTAATTTCTGACATCCTCTGTTTGGTAGATGAAATACAGAAAGACAAAGAAGGACATTCTTAAGGAAAAAAGTCCTTAATCCCAACCCTTCTAACTTGATGGAAAACATAACTTTACTATAAACTGCAGATAGGCCGGTCCCACCTTATGCGCACAAAGACATCAGAAGGGAAAGGGAATGGGCTTTGTGGATCGAAACAGAATCCAAGGATGTAGCTGGGAGATGCTGCCAAAATGGCCACACTCAAGAGATTTGGACCTTGGTCATGCTCTCTGTGCATTTTGCACCACTTCTGGGGCCAGGTACCACACAACCTCCACTCAGCCACAGAGACATTTATTACAGGTTTATAATGTGACTTGAAAGGCTTTCCCAAAGAAACAAATACTTGTCAGGATCTGTAGCAGAGCCACATTTTGATTGGGGCTTTTATGGGTGGAGAATGGTGATCTAAATGTATAATTTTATTTCAAATTATGCCTGAAAGATGATCAGATTAAAGAAAGTTTGTTTGAGTGTTTTCATCTGCTTGTATTGGTGGGAAGCAGATGACTGGGTCCCAGGAGGCAGAGAAGGTGAACTCTTAGCCTCTAAGTGTGTTGAAGGAGTAGTACCATCTGTTGGACCTAAGATCCACATGGCAGCAGAGGGTCCAGAATCAGCCACAGCAGATTATTCTAGAGTTACTCTAATGTGAATGGGGATAGGTTGTGAGAAGTATGGCTAGGAGCACCTGGCAGGTGACTCTGATGAAGGCAGCAAAGGAGTCATTGGTGCCCAGGTCTGCTCTCCACATAACAGAGGGCAGTGTCTGTAGAGTACAACAGGCAAGCTTGTGAGGCAGTTTTTCTCATTCTGGTTGTGCTCAATATACCATTTTGGGGCAGTTTTCAATGGTTTTGAAATCCTGCTAGAGTTTAATTTGTATGCAGTTGTGTGTCATATTAGTCCTCATTTATTTAACATCTATTCTTCCAATGCAAAATGCTTTAGAAGGCTTTAAAAATAGTTATTAATTTGTATTGGTCCAGGATAGGAGAATTGAGAGGGGAGATATAATGAAAGTAATAGTAAATAGTAGCTAAGAAGTGAAGTGTCCAGAGACTTGGCCAAGAACTGACCTTCTGCACCCTCAGAGATGAAACGTTACTGAAACATACAACAGCTAGACTTACCAAAAAAACGACTAGCAGCAGGTGTCCAGACCCATGCAGGGTCTGCTTGTTTAAGGCAGGTTGTAGGAGAAAAATTACTTAACAAAAAATTTTAACTGTTTGTCTTAATTTAATAGACTGTACTTTGTATTATATCTGTTTGATATCAGTAATTGCCAAAGTATGACACTTAGAGATGAATATGTTTTATATAATTTTTGTTTAAAAGTTCTAATAATTACATAACTTTCTAGTTTATAAAACACTTCTATGGTTATTTTACACAGCAACTTTATGCAGAAGGCAAAGCAAATTCTGTTATCCACATTTTACAGGTGATAAAATTGACCTGGTGACTTTTGGCTTTCACACATGTGCTGACACCCTCAGTTTTTTCCTCCAGTAGCCCTGTGCTGTGTCATACCTGAACAGTATGCACGTTAGACCAACCACATTTATTCTAAAAAGCTAGTCAAGCCTGGGACTTTTGTCTTAAGTACACACAATTAGCCATCAGCCAGTGAATGGCTGGCTGATGTTTCATACTGACATAATGGATTCAGTTTCTGAAACTGGCACTTTGGCTGGAGCAACTGTGGGACATAAGTGCAGCTTCTAAATCCATGCACCATACCTTGAGTAGCATGGAGTAAATGGACCTGAGAAGAACTGGCCAACTCTCTGTCCCTCTGAGGTTGCCTTGGTGGTACTGGGCTGTGGTGCCGTCCCAGAGGCTGGTGCCAGAGCCCATTCCCTGAGTCTTTGTGTAAATGGCAAGTTAAAGGTGCTCCAGCCTGTCTTACGAGCTTTTCATGAAGAAGCATAAGGAGATTGTCTAGCTGTAAGGAAGTAAGGACCGAAACACCTAGGGCTATGTACATATTGCTTTGGCTGACACTTCGAAGTACTCTTTAAGAAGCTTGATAGGATGCAGAGTTGCATCAAAGAAATGCTCACAGGGCCTTGAAGGGTAGCTCCTTGTATGTAGCCCGTCTAGCTGCCACGTAGTTGGCATTGATAGCTGGGATGGCAGAGGCTTTCATCCTAGATGTAGGAGGCATAATTGAGAGGACAAAAAACTTGCTGGTGGCCAAAAATGAACACATACCTTGTTCCACATTCTCCAAGCTCCACCAGCATCAGTTTTGTAACTCATTGAAGAGTATCCTCATTAGTTTGTCTTCAGGCTCTCAAGTTTGTCAGACATTGCATTCATTCCATCAGCCCACATTTACAGTGCCTGTGGTGTGCCAGTCCCTGGGGGTGCAAGAACAAGTCTCACAGTTTAAGGGAGGTGGACAAACATGAGTAAGTAAATACTGTGAGCATGAGCAGAAGTGTGTGCCATGCTGGATAAGAGCCATCTGAGGCACAGTAGTGGAAGAGTAATCTACAAAACCAATCGTCATCAATGTGCTGTAATACTACTATGACCCAGTTGCTTTGGCGTTCTGAGGCTGCTCTGAGATGCTAATTAAACAGGGTGATTATTCAGGTTGCTGTTATATCTCATAAGAAAGAGCCTTTCTGTGAATGAGCAGGCATCAGGCTTGCATAGAAGTCTCCCGTGAAGCTTCCCTCAGATGAGGATTAAGCAACTCTAGTTGATTCAGTCCTTGCAGTTTGCCACCTCAAGTCAGCAAGCCCTACCTCTGAGACAATGCCAAAGGCTAGTGAAAGGTTCAAGCTCTGTATCTGGGCCACTTTCTGTTTAAACATGCCCCAAAACTAATAATGCCTTTTATAATTTATTCCCAAGTTTAGAGTATCAAAAAATGTAAGGTTCTTGTCAGAGTTCTTTACAAATAGTTTTTATTCCCTTCCATAATAAAAAATTTACTATTAAAAATTTTGAAGTTTGGGCCATTCCTTATTTTTAAAATGTGTCTTAATTTAGAAATCATGCCTGGAGCCCCCAGTGTGTCTTATTCTGCCTGGGGGGCAGTATGGACTTGCCTCTGCTTGGAGTGAATGTAGTAACATTGTGGTCAAAAACAAAGGATATTTAGCTATGCAGTGACTTTAATATATTATTTGTAGCATAGGAGGATGATAATGCAAATAGCTACTTCAGGTAAAAAGTATAGAATAAAAATTTAATTAGAAATTGTACTAGCCTGGGTATTGATTTTTGGGTAGAAGGGAAAACCTTACACATGGAAGACACTATAGATAAGTATTTATATTCTACCTTTGGCACCTGGCACCTAGAGAGTACTTTTCAAATGTTGGATGGTTGAGTGAATGAAGGGGGCTAACAGGCATCACGGTATGGTATGAAGAAAGTTGAACTTGGGGTTCAGAAGAAAAAGGGGTGAAGTTCTAAGTTCTCTTACTTACTATGTGATCTTTAGCAGGTCACTTTGTTTTGGCCTCTGTTTCTTCAACAAGAAAAACAGATGTTGAAGATAGACCCAGAGTTCCTTCTTTATTGATCTCCTGATGTCAGAATTTGCCTACTGAAGTTGTAGGTGTTTTCTTTTCTTTTTTTTTTTTTTTTTTTTTTTTTTTTTTTTTTTTTTTTTGAGACGGAGTCTCGCTCTGTCGCCCGGGCTGGAGTGCTGTGGCCGGATCTCAGCTCACTGCAAGCTCCGCCTCCCGGGTTCACGCCATTCTCCTGCCTCAGCCTCCCGAGCAGCTGGGACTACAGGCGCCCGCCACCTCGCCCAGCTAGTGTTTTTGTATTTTTTAGTAGAGACGGGGTTTCACCGGGTTAGCCAGGATGGTCTCGATCTCCTGACCTCGTGATCCACCCGTCTCGGCCTCCCAAAGTGCTGGGATTACAGGCTTGAGCCACCGCGCCCGGCCTTGTAGGTGTTTTCATGAGGGAGAAGTCTGTTGCATTAAAGAACCTAAGGCCAGGCGCGGTGGCTGATGCCTGTAATCCCAGCACTTTGGGAGGCTGAGGTGGGGGCAGATCACCTGAGGTCAGGAGTTCAAGACTAGCCTGGCCAACATGTTGAAACCCCATCTCTACTAAAAATACAAAGAGTAGCTGGGCGTGGTGGTGGGTGCTTGCAATAACAGCTACTTGGGAGGCTGAGGCAGGAGAATCGCTTGAACCCGGGAGGTAGAGGTTGTGGTGAGTCTTGGGAAATCCCTGCCCCTTCTCCCATCTTCAAGGCCAGCAGCATTGCACCTATGACCCCGCTGCCAAATCATCAGATCTCCCTGAAGCTGACAACTTTAACTCCCTCTGGGGGGAGTCATTTGCTTTTATGGACCTGTGTGATTAGATTGGCCCACCTAGCATATAACCTAGCATATTCTTCCCATCTCAAGGTCCTTAATCTCATCCGCAAAGTTCATTTTGTATATAAGATCACAGGTTCTCAGGATTCTACCTACCGTATCCCAAGATCTGATTGCTCTATAGGAGACAGAACACTAAATGGCTCTCAGGAAACCAGTAATCCTAGCTCAGTCTGTTATTGTATCTCTCTGGGTTTCTTTTTTCCGCATCTGAAAAGTTGGGGAGTTGAATTAGACCAGTGGTCCTCAAACTGCATTGTGCATCAGAATAGCCTGGAGGACTTCTCACAACACGGATTTAGGTGGGGCTCAAAAGTATGCATTTCTGCCAGGTGTGGTGGCTCATGCCTGTAATCCCAGCACTTTGCGAGGCCAAGGCAGGTGGATCACTTGAGGCAAGAGGTTCAAGACCAGCCTGGCCAACATGTTGAAACCCTGTCTCTAGTGAAATTACAAAAATTTGCCAGGTGTGGTGGTTCATGCCTGTAATCCCAGCTACTTGGGAAACTGAGGCACAAGAATCGCTTGAACATGGGAGTTGGAGGTTGCAGTGAGCCAAGGTTGTGCCACTGCGCTCCAGCCTGGGCGACAGAACGAGACACTCTCAAAAATAATCCAAAAAACAAAACTGCATTTCTGACAAGTCCCTGAGTGTTGCTGATGCTGCTGTTCCAAAGGACCACACTTCAAAAACCACTGAACTAAACTGTCTTTAAGGATCTTTCTCTGAGTCCCTAACATACCCTGAGGGTCTTTCCCCTTTGGATGCAATGTTGTAAATTAATCATCGTGCAGTTCGCGCAATGCTTGCCAGGTTGTGGGGTTGAATTAGGAAGCAAATGGACATTGTTCAGATCTAAGCTCCATGTCTTCTCTTTCCTCTTGTAAACTGGGATGGTGACAAGGCCTGCTGTGTGGTTGCTTTTCATGAGGTGGTCTTTGTAGATTATCTAGCATGTGTCTGACACATGGTCATCTTGGGTCACATTTACTTAGCACTTTTGACCCAGCCACCATTTTAAGCCTGAATTAATTCATTTAACCCTTACGACATTTCTGTGAGGTGAGTGCCATTATTAGTCCCACATCTGTAGATTGAGGAACAAAGGTTAGGAATTTGGCCAAGAAGGCAGAACTAGAAAGTGGAGCCACTTACCAGGCAGTTATTTAGGTTCCAGAGCATGCATACTTAACCCTTCTACAGCCCCCAGGTTTCCTGTAACAAGGCTAGAGGTGGCTTGGTCTTGGGTTTGGGTGATTTAGTGCTTGACAGTGTCATGGTAGGTCCAGGTCTCTCCATCTTGCCACTCTTCTGTCCTCAGCAGACTGGCTTTGTCTTCAGGGCTGTCCCCTTATGGTGATACTGTGGCTGCCACAGATCCCACCGTCTAGCCCTCACAGTGGCTGAGCAGAAAATTCCCTGTTCCTCCCTGTTGTCTCTTTTTGAGAGGGTGAAACTTTCATACTAGCACTTTTGGACACTGAGATGGGAGAATTGCTTGAACCCAGGAGTTCAAGAACAGCCTAGGCAACATAGTGAGACCCCATCTCTACAAAAACTTTTTTTTAAAAACTAGCTGGATGTAGTAGCACACACCCTGTAGTCTCAGCTACTCGGAGGCTGAGGTGGGAGAATCATCTGAGCCCAGGAGGTAGAGGCTGCAGTGAGCCATGATTGTGCCACTGCACTCCAGCCTGGGTGACAGAGCAAGACATTGTCTCAAAATATAAAAAAAAAGGTGGTGGGAGTGCAAAATGTTTTCAGAAGCCCTTTTTCCTGCAGACTTTCCTACCAGAAATGCTTGATTATACCCATTCCTAAATGGCCACCACTCACTGTGATTCATTCCCCGGGGTAGGGAGGGCCATATCTTTGGGCTCCTTGAGTAAGAAAGTGGCAGCAGGAGGCCGGTGGTGGTGGCTCACTTGAGGTCAGGAGTTTGAGACCAGCTTGGCCAACATGCAAAACCCCATCTCTACTAAAAATACAAAAATTAGCCGGGCGTGGTAGCACATGCCTGTAATCCCAACTCCTCAGGAGGCCTGAGGCAGGAGAATCGCTTGAAACCAGGAGGCAGAGGTTGAAGGGAGCCAAGATTGCACCACTGCACTCCAGCCTGGGCAACAAAGCAAGACTCCATCTCAAAAAAAGAAAGTGGCAGCAGACATGGCTGCAGGTTGGCCACTGATGGACTACCCACACTTCCTTCCCTCAAGTTGATAGTGAGTCCTTTTGATTCTGAGATGCTCTGTGGCACTGACAAAGGTAGACAGAGTCTAGGGCTACCAGAAATGCTGTTAACTTGTCCTTGGTTTACTCCGGACCAAATGATCTTTTTTCTCTTAACAAGGGT
The DNA here is from genome assembly GCF_043159975.1 of Macaca nemestrina. Lineage (NCBI taxonomy): Eukaryota > Metazoa > Chordata > Mammalia > Primates > Cercopithecidae > Macaca > Macaca nemestrina. The sequence goes on along the minus strand of NC_092139.1, from coordinate 109,891,739 downwards.
GCGAGGGCACATGAGAAACATTTACTGATTATCGGCACCCAGAAGGACCTTGGTCTTCTGAGAGCAGGGCAAAGCTTTTGAAGGACTAATCTCTTCCAGCCCTTTTTCCTATCTCTTTTGTCTCTTGAGGATGCCAGAGATGGTCATCCAGAATCTCAGCTCTGACCTGGAACAAGTTATTTTGCCTCTGGTGTCTCAAGAGTTTCATGTAAAGCATTAGGAGTGCCTGCCAGGTGGAGTAGTGCAGAGGGCTGGATGAGATCATTCAATCTGAGCATGGGGAGCACTTGGGCTTTGCTGTTGCTGGCGTTAGTTTCGTTTCCCATCAGTATTTGTGTCGGGGACCTGAGCCAGCTCAGTGTAATTGCTTAGGGAACACTTTTATTTTTCATAGAAGCAGGAACAAGTTTCTGTCTCTTCCAGCTAGTCTTGCTGGTTGTGTGCCTCTGCTGCCTGAAGAGCCAGCATCTTTAGTAGGGTCACATGTGGTTGAGTTTTATGAATATGTTTGTTGCTGATTTGCTGATGGGATAAATTTCTTACCCTGACAGGATGAGCGCTCACAGCAGCCACATCACAGGGCTGACAGAGATGTGCCCCACTTTAAGAGAACCTGACCATATAAGGAGGAGTGTCTCAATTACAAAATAATGTCTCACTTAGCCAGAAATTCATGGCAGGTTTTCTGGTGCATTTAAAATAAGATTCATGTATAAAAATACCATTTGCACACAGGAGCCCATATTTTCTGAAAAGGGAAATACACTTGTATTGGGCATTTGGGGTAAGTAGATCAAAAATAAAAATAAAATCTTACAAATACAAGAACTAGAAACCAAATTCCGCTTCTAATTCTAAAAGGTTTATATATAACTCTACTACCTTACCCTCTCTTACCCCAGATTTTCACAGCAGAAGTAAACAGGGAAGATCTGCAGACCGTTCACAATTGCAGCAAGGAAATGCCTGGCAGAGTGTTTGGGTGGGTGGATGGCGGGGGCACCAGAGGCAGGGCTGGGAACCCCACTCTGGCATGTCCTTTATGACATGGATTGCTTATCTCATCCTGCTGTGTTGTTGATTTGAGAACATTTGTGAGGCTTGGCCTAAAACATTATTGCTGGATCCCTTCCCATGGTGTGGTCAGTGAGTGGCGTTTAGAAATTGACCAGCCCATCCTGCCACCACAGACTCCTCTAACCACAGAGACACATGCTGAGGTCTAACAGATGGGGACCAGGGAAGGCCTGGAGGAGAGGGCCAAATCTGGGATACTGACATGCCTGACTTTTCCTTCCTTTCAGAAATGTTCCCACTGCCAGGAGGCAGGCGCCACCTTGGGCTGCTACAACAAAGGCTGCTCCTTCCGATACCATTACCCGTGTGCCGTTGATGCAGGTAAGAGAAGACCACAGACCCGTGTCCAGAACGTCCAAAGGGTTAGGACGTACAGTTTGATTCTCTCTGTTTCTTTTGTTTGTTTGTCACTTCATAAAAAAATTCCTACCCATTAGTAGCACTTACCTCCCTTCCCCTCTCTCCAGTCCCTGGCAACCACTATTCTGTTTTCTTTTTAAAATTTTTATGATTTTTTTTTTTTCCTTTAACCTCTGTTGGACCCAATCCTTTCTATCTCTGTGGACTTTGCTGTGTATTTGGGTTACTTCCACTTTTTGACTATTATGAATAATGCTGCTGTAGAACATTCACATGCAAGCATTTGTGTGAACATGTTTTCAGTTCTCTTGGATGTATACCTGGGAGTGGAATTGCTGGATCATGTGGTAACTCTGTTTAACCTTTTAAGGAATTGTCAGACTGTTTTCCAAAGTGGCTGCCCCGTTTTACATTCTCACCGGCAGTGCATGAGGGTTCTTCTTTCTCCAGCTCCTCCCTGACACTTGACTTCATGTGTGTGTGTGTTTTTTGTGTTTTTTTTTTTTTTTAATTGTAGCCAGCCCAGTGGGTATGAAATGTTATTTGATTGTGGTTTTTATTTGTATTTCCTTGATGGCTAATGATGTTGAGCATTTTTTCATGTGCTTATTGGTCATTTGTGCATCATCTTTGGAGAAGTAGCTATTCACATCCTTTGCCCATTGTAAAATTGGATTATTTTTTTAATGTCAAGTTTTAAGAATTATTTGTAGGCCGGGCACAGTGGCGCATACCTGTAATCCCAACACTTTGGGAGGCTGAGGCAGGTGGATCATGAGGTCAGGAGTTCAAGACCAGCCTGGTCAACATTGTGAAACCCCATCTCTACTAAAAATACAAAAATTAGCCAGGTATGGTGGTGTACACCTGTAGTCCCAGCTACTCGGGAGGCTGAGGCAGGAAAATCGCTTGAACCCAGGAGGCAGAGGTTGCGGAATCGCACCACTGCACTCCAGCCTGGGCAACAAAGCAAGGCTCCGTCTCAAAAAAAAAAAAAAAGATTTTGTAATTCTGCATATGTGGTTTGCAAATATTTTCTTCCATTCTCTGAGTTGTCTTTTTACTTTTCTTTCTTGATAGCATCATATAGGCAATTCACCATTGAACATCAACTGGGTGTCCTACAGTTTAGCTCAGTTCTGATACCAAGCAGAGTTAGTGCAGCCCATAGAGGTTAAGGGCTCAGTCCCACAAGACTGCTCCCCACTTCAAATGCCGACCTCAAGCCCTATGTTATGACCTGACCTGTGTTTCTGAATGATCAGCTTTAAACTAGGTTTTCCAAGACCCCTTCATTGGGTTTGATTAATGTTTAACATGGCTTACAGAATTAACAGAAACACTTCACTTGTGTTTACTCATTATAAAGGATGCAGATGAACAGTCAGATGAAAGAAACATAGGGCCAAATATGTGGGAAGGGGCATGGAGTGTCCATGCTCTCTCCAGGGGCACCACCCCCGAGGTACCTTCATATACTCAGCAATCCAGAAGCTCTCTGAATCCAGTAGTTCATGGATTTTTTGGAGGCTTCATCATGTAAGCATAATCAATTATTAACTCAGTCTTCACCCCCTCTCTGCTTCCTGGAGTGGGGTGGGTAGAGCTGAAAGTTCCAAGCTGCTAATCACAGCTTAGTCTCTCTGGTGCCCAGCCCCCATCCAGGAGCCACCAAGAGTTGCCTCATTAGAACAAAAGGTGCTCCTATCCAGGAAATTCCAAGGGGTTAGGAGCTCCATGTCAGGAACCAGGATCAAAAACCAAATATTAGAAGAAAAGATGCTCCTAGCACCCCTAATTGCTCAGGAATTTACATGGGTTTTAGGAGGTCTGTGCCAGGAATCAGGGATGAAGACTAAAATATGTATTTCTTACTCTAAATCACAGTATTACAAAGAGTGTTGTATTTTGTTTGTTGAGATGATAGGGGGATGTTTTGCAATGTGTTAACTGTTGAAAGAAGGGAAACATTTTGTTAAAGAAGTGCCATCCAGTGAGTGATGCAGAAGACTTGAGTTTTGACTTAGAGCTTCAGTAACCTGGGAAAATCACCTTTCTTACCCTAGACTTTTAGTCCCTTTAGTGGATGTTTTCCCCAGTTACTTTTTTGGTGGCAGGGTGAGTGTTAATTTCAAGTTTATTAAGTTTTTTGCTTTTTTTTTTAGATGAAGTTTCGCTCTTGTTGCCCAGGCTAGAGTGCAGTGGCATGATCTCAGCCCACTGCAACCTCTGCCTCCCAGATTCAAGTGATTCTCCTGCCTCAGCCTCCTGAGTAGCTGGGACTACAGGCGTGTGTCACCATGCCTGGCTAATTTTTGTATTTTTAGTAGAGACAGGGTTTTGCCATGTTGGCCAGGCTGGTTTCAAACTCCTGACCTCAGGTGATCCACCTGCCTCAGCCTCCCAAAGTGCTGGGATTACAGATGTGAGCCACCGCGCCCAGCCTTTTTTACTTTTTTAATGGACATTAATTGTAGATATGGGGTGCTCAGTAATGTTTCAATATATATATAATGATCAGACCTAGGTAATTAGCATATCCATCATCTCAAATATCATGTCTGTGTTGGGAACATGTGGTATCTTCTGGTCATTTGGAACTATACAATATATTGTTGTTAACTGTGGTCATCCTACAGTGATACAGAATACTAGAACTTATTTCTCTCATCTAGATGTAATTTTGTATTCTTTAACAAATCTCTACTTATCCCTTCCATTCCCTTTCCTAGCCTCTAGTATCCTCTGTTCTACTTTTTAATACTTCCATAAGGTCAGCTTTTTAAATTTCCATGTGAGCAAGAACATGCAGCTTTTAACTTTCTGTGCCTGGCTTATTTCAGTTGACATAATGTCCTCTAGTTACTTCTTGAGCATTAGATGTGTCTAAGACCATCACCCAGGCAGCCCCCATAATGCCTATGGTCACGTTTGAGGAAAAGTGACGAGAGAAGGCTGCAAGTAGCACGGTGCTTGTCATCTGCATACCCCTTCTCTGTGCTTCCCCAGGAGAGAAGCAGGGCTGTCCACGGAGGCAGCCACGCTGTCCATAGGAGGTGGGGTTTGATTTGAATTTGATGGAAGGGGAAGAGGGCATGGCTGACTGCATAATGGGAACAGGCATGAGGCATAACACACATAGAGCAGGGCCAACAGACTTGGATCAGGTCTCAGAATTCATCCTGCCCACCCTTCCTTCCAGTGCAGCAATTACTTGCAGCTCCTGACTTTTGTTTAAGCATGTCTCCCTTCCTTTCACATCCATCTCCTTGCCCTTACCTTTTCCTTCCCTCTTTTCTCTCAAGCTTCTGTAGGAGAAACAGTTAAAAAGAACAAGAGAGGTAGAGAAGATAACACTGATGCCAGTTAGATTCTTATAAAAGTGTGTATTCACACATACATGTGAACAGTGGCTCACGCCTGTAATGCCAACACTTTGGGAGGCCGAGGTGGGCGGATCACGAGGTCAGGAGATCGAGACCAGCCTGGCCAACATGGTGAAACCCTGTCACTACTAAAATATGAAAAATTAGCTGGGTGTGGTGGCGCATGCCTGTAGTCCCAGCTACTTGGGAGGCTGAGGCAGGGAAATTGCTTGAACCTGGGAGGCGGAGAGGTTGCAGTGAGCTGAGATCGCGCCACTGCACTCCAGCCTGGCAACAGAGTGAGACTCCATCTCCAAAAACAAAGAGCTAACCAGTTAACTAGTTATGGTTGTTCACACCTGTAATCTCAGCTACTCGGGAGGCCAAGGCTAGAGAATCGCTTGAGGCCAGGAGTTCAAGTTCAGCCTGGATAACATAGCAAGAACAGGTCTGTTCAAATAAAAAAAGTTTTTAAAAGAGCCAACCAGTTGCCTTTTCTCATTTTCATGACCCCTAGTTACATCAGAATATTGTGTTTTATTCCCTGTTGACTAGTGGCTAGGAAAGGGAGACCAGTAATACAAAGTTTTCTGTTTCTAGTTGAAGAAAATGGCTTTTTTTTTTTTTCTTTTTTCTTTATTAGCTGAGGGCTTGTGAGTAAATGGTATCTGTCATTTTCTGTTTTGGGGCCCATCTTGGTAGCCTGCCTAGTTAAGCTGGTAGCATCTCTATTTAACAGAAGTTGGTAGCCAAGTGTCCAGCGAGACAGGGTTCTGGGTTGGGAGGAGTGAGGCTAAAGTTGTCGGCCTCTGGCTTTGCCGCCTCTGCTGCTGTGCACTTTGCTCCTTCATGTGGAGAGCTGGGACCAGAGGTTTCACGAGATGACCATGTCTTGGTCATTGTGGTCTTTTTGATGACCCAAGTCACAGTGACCCAGAGTTATGCACTGCTCTGTGGGGATGGATGCTTGTATAATTCCACACAGTCTTCT